>NC_053027.1:154793979-154932792 GCF_003073215.2 Triticum urartu
GGCGAAGCCCTGCTACTGTGACGCCCTGCATCCACCACCACGCCGTCGTGCTGCTGGATCTTCATCAACCTCTCCTTCCCCCTTGCTGGATCAAGAAAGGAGGAGACGTCATCCGTTCCGTACGTGTGTTGAACGCGGAGGTGCCGTCCGTTCGGCGCTTGGTCATCGGTGATTTGGATCACGTCGTGTTCGACTACATCAACCCCGTTCTTTGAACGCTTCCGCTCGCGATCTACAAAGGTATGTAGATGCATCTAATCACTCGTTGCTAGATGAACTCCTAGATGGATCTTGGTGAAATGAGTAGGAATTTTTTTGTTTTCTGCAACGTTCCCCAACAATACCGACGATCGAATCTCGGGCAAGTAACATACCGATGACAAAGGGAACAACGTATGTTGTTATGCGGTCTGACCGATAAAAGATCTTTGTAGAATATGTGGGAGCCAATATGAGCATCCAGGTTCCGCTATTGGTTATTGACCGGAGACATGTCTCGGTCATGTCTACATTGTTCTCGAACCCGTAGGGTCCGCACTCTTAACGTTACGATGACAGTTTCATTATGAGTTTATATATTTTGATATACCGAAATTAGTTCGGAGTCCCAGATGTGATCACGGACATGACGAGGAGTCTCGAAATGGTCCAGACATAAAGATTGATATATTGGAAGCCTATGTTTGGACATCGGAAGTGTTCCGGGTGAAATTGGCATTTTACCGGAGTACCGGGAGGTTACCGGAACCCCCCGGTAACCTAATGGGCCTTAATGGGCCTAGTGGAGGAAGAGGAGAGGAGGCCTAGGGGCTGCCGCGTGCCCCCGCCCCCCCAAGTACGAATTGGACAAGGAGGGGGGGCGACGCCCCCCCTTTCCTTTCTTCCCTCTCCTCCTTCCCCCCAAGTCCTAATCCAACTAGGGAAAAGGGAGAGGAATCCTACTCCTGGTAGGAGTAGGACTCCTTCTGCGCGCCTCCTCCTAGGGTCGGCCGCACCCCCCCTTGGCTCCTTTATATACGGGGGCAGGGGGCACCCCTAGACACACAAGTTGATCTCTAAGATCGTTCTCTTAGCCGTGTGCGGTGCCCCCTTCCACCATAGTCCTCGATAATATTGTAGTGGTGCTTACGTGAAGCCCTGTGATAGTTGAACATCAAGATCGTCACCACACCGTCGTGCTGACGGAACTCTTCCCCGACACTTTGCTGGATCGGAGTCCGGGGATCGTCATCAAGCTGAACGTGTGCTAGAACTCGGAGGTGCCATAGTTTCAGTGCTTGATCGGTCGGGCCGTGAAGACGTACGACTACATCAACCGTGTTGTCATAACGCTTCCGCTGTCGGTCTATGAGGATACGTAGATCACACTCTCCCCTCTCGTTGCTATGCATCACCATGATCTTGCGTGTGCGTAGGAAATTTTTTGAAATTACTACGTTCCCCAACAGTAGCAGACTGAAGTCAAAAGTATGGTTGGACTTCACCAAGATATCCAAAGATGGTGATGCCTTTATTGTAGCTAAGTGCAACCATTGCTCCGCTGAGCTGTCAGCTAAACCTGGACACGGTACATCTCATCTCCTTAGGCACACCGAATCGTTGCATAAGACTGATCAATCAACAATGAATAATTTTTTCTTGAAATCTGAAACAAATGATGATGGAACAAATGCGTTGAGAAATGTTAGATATGATGCTCAAGTAGCTAGACATGGAGTCTCTATTTATCTTGTGTCCGGTTCTCATCCATTTACAACAGTTGAAGAAGATGGTTTTAGAACAATGATGACTGCTTGTTGTCCAGCATTCAAGAGTATTGGTCGGCACACAATAAAAAGAGAGATAATGGCAATGTTTCTTGACCAGAAAAAAGAATTTCTTGAAATTATTGTTGCTGCCCCTGGTAAAGTAAGTTCCACATCTGACAATTGGAAATCTGAAGTCACCAAGCATAGCTATATTTGCATTACCTGTCATTACATAGATGCTGATTGGAAACTAAACAAAAGAATTGTTTGGTTCAAAAAAATTGATCCACCATATGATGGAGCATCTATTGCCGACGAGGTCCATCTAGCTTTTCGTGAATGGAGGATTGAGAAGAAAGTAATGTGCATCACTCTTGATAATGCAGCCTATAATGATAGAATGATTGTTTGCTTGCGAACCCACTTGTCTCAAGGTGCTTTACCTTTGTCCAAAAAATTCTTTCAAATTCGTTGTTGTGCACACATACTGAATTTGGTAGTTCAATCTGGTTTGACATTGATTGATAAAGTTGTGGACAAACTTAGAGATGGTATAATGTATCTAAAGGCTTCAAGTAATAGGCTGCACAAGTTTTATATCACTGCTACAACTACTTTCAACCTAGAAGAATCAAGGAAGTTGAAACCTGACATGCCCATTCATTGGAATTCAACGTATACTATGCTTGGCTCCTGTTTATACTTTAAAGAAGTGTTGCAGTGGTATCCTGAGAGGGATAGCATCTTCAAGGTGCATTTTTGGCCATGTGAGGAAGAATGGTCCAAGGTATCTCATATTTATCAGTTTTTGAAGGTTTTCTTCGAGGTAACTACTATTTTCTCAGGAACAAAATATCCAACAGCCAACTTGTACTTCATGAATGTTTATCTAGTTCACATTGCTATTATTGAGGCTACCGATGGTATAAATGGCTACATGGGTCCAATGTTGTTTGCTATGAGAGAAAAGTTCATGAAATATTGGTCTGACTATAGCGTATTTCTATCTTGTGCTGCTGTTCTCGATCCTCGTATTAAGTTCAAGTTCTTGGCTTATTCCTACTCCAAGTTGTATGAAGAGGATGATGCCAAGCGTCGGATTGCTGATGTTAGAACTACCTTGACTTCTTTATTTAATGAAATGGTAGTGTTGTGCCTATTCATGACAACTTACCCAAAACTAGTATGTCAAGCACTTGTGGACTTGGTGCCTTTGCTGACTATGATCAGTATGTGGAAAGCACGAGCACATTTGAAGAGAAATCTGAATTGGAATTGTACTTGGCTAAACCTGCGAAGAGGTTAAATGAGAACATTGATATCTTGGATTACTGGAGCAAGTCTGCAGCTAGGTATCCGCAGCTAGCAAGATTGGCACGTGATATCCTTGTTGTTCCCGTGTCAAGTGTTGCATCAGAATCTGCTTTCAGCTTGAGTAAAAAGGTTATAACCCCGAGCCGAGCCTCACTTAAACCAAAGATGGTTGAGGCCTTGATGTGTTTGCAAGATTGGTATCGCTGCAAATTGGAGAAGAAAGATGGTATATAGTTTAACTTACTTTGTTTCTTTCTTCATGCTATGTACTTTAGAGTTTATAACTAACATGTTGTTGTAGTTGTAGGTAATAAGAGAAAGGCGGAAGTGGTTGAGCTAGATGATGAAAATTCTTCTTCCGATGATGAATGTAACATCCCTATTATTTGTTCATGTCTACTTGTCAAGTTCAACATGTACTTTAGAGTTTATAGATAACCTGCTATTTATTGCATTTTGTAGAGTTCTTGCTAGAGCAATGAGATGAGTAGAAGATTCGGAGAAGGCATGTCGAGATGGCAACCAGCAGCTACTGGTCCTTATTTTTGGTTCTATGAATTGGCCATCTAGCGTGTAATAATACATTTATGCACTTGTATTTCTAGAAACTCGAAATTGGAATGTTTGATACTATTTGATGTGAAAACAATGCTCTTTAGTGCTGTTTTGGTGCTGATGTGCTGCTGTTTTGGTGCAGTTTATGCACTTTTGGTGCTGTTGTGTTGTTTTGGAGCAATTTTGTTTTGGTGTTGTTTATGCTTTTTCCTCTTTAATGCTGTTTATGCACTTTAAGATACTATGTGTTGTGTTGTTTTGGAGCAATTTTGTTCTGATACTATTTGATGTTACAACGTCGAGGGCTTTTGGGAGGGCTTAGGGCTTTCGGGCTTTCTGTGTTGGGAGGGCCTGGGCCTGGGAAACATAGTATTTTCGTGGGCCTGGGAAACAGACCGTGGGCTTGATGGGGCCTAGGCCAAAGCCCACCCGGCCCGGCCCATGGCCAGATATAGCGACGGGGGAGTAACTTCTAAAACCGTTTTTGTGCGTGAAAACCCTGACGAAAAAATAACGGATAAATAGAAAATCAGTCATAGGCAAAGTGGGCCGGCCCATTTGTGTTTCCTTTCAGCAACCCACTCAAGTATTTCGCAATCCTCTTCGTCTCAAAAAAAAAAGTATTTCGCAATCCTCAAAAAAAACTCAAGTATTTCGCGCGTTTCTCAAAATAACTCAAGTATTTTGCATGGGCGATTCTCAGAAAAAAAATCGCGTGGGCCATGCCGACCCTCTGGCAAGAGGTACGTAATGAACAGGGAAAGTTTCGATGGGACCCTCACCAGCGTGACTCCGCCGTAATAGTAACACACGATTAGAGCAAACATTCTCTTGCTCTGATCATATCTCTTGTTCAGTACTCCGATTAAGAAAAAATGGAACCGCCCGCAGTATACAAAATAAACTTTGTAACTGAATATAGTACCTTTTCAAACGCAAGAAATGAAGAGGGCAAGATCAGTAGCAGACGGCCGGGATGAAATGGTCGAGTAAAAACATAAACCAAGGAGCAGCGATGCGAGGCCGCTGTTCCCGGCCCGGGTGCGACGGCATGCGGAACAACACCGCTGTCCCCGCTTTCTGGCCGGCCGGACCCTCATCGTATCTTCGTTTGGACGTGCACGTAGGAGAATGATTCGTGAACATGCGTTTGCATTCCAGAGCGAGAGGTTTGAGAGTGCAAGTCGGCCATAAGAAATTGGGGGCGTGCATATGGTTTTGTACGTACGCGCCTCCGAGGAGAGGATCCATTCGAGGCGCCACATATTCGGCTCCTGCTCCCGATGGCACTTCGATTGCGGGGGAAAAGATTCTCCGCTCCTCTACCGCATCGGTGCGGGATCACTCCCTATTCTATGCGATCGTGTGCTAATTTGTTAACGGGGAGTGCTTCGATACAACCCCCTAAAACGTATAGTGTGTAGTATGATAATTTCACATTAGGTATAGGAATACCCACCCGACGCCGTACGTCGCGCGCGACGTCGTACGCCCGCCCGCGTATGCCGCCCCCGCTGCTGTACGCCCGCCCGCCCGCGTATCCGCACCCGTCGCCGTACGCTCTCACGTCTCGACGTTGGCGTGGACAGTTGTTGGAGGAAAAAAAAAAGACACGGTAGCCGCCGACGCCCGCCGTCGAAACCCTGAACCCTAACGCATCCACGCCGTCTCCATGTTGGCTCCCATCTACACGAAGTCGCCGTCACCCGAGTCGCGGCCCAAACAGGCCGCCGCGCGTGCCCCGACGCCTTTACCGCTGCCGGCGCGCATGCCCGCCGCCGCATTCCATTCCCGTCGCCCAGATGGCCGCCCACCCGCGATCTACGTCGCCGCCTCCCTCCGCGCACTACGCCTACTACGACCAGCCATCGTCCTCACGCCGTCGACACCTGCCTCCGCCGGCCAGCAACGTCACGCCGTCATCACGTTCGTCATCGGAGGAAATGGATCCGGCTGAAATCCTCGCCGCCGTGCAAGAGGTTGGTTTGAGACATTGTTGTGCTTGATAAGATAGTTGTTTTAGGGATGATGTTACACGGCATTTGATTCATCGTACAATTTTTTTTAACTATATATAGTTAGAGGTTTTTTTAACTATATAGTTAGAGGAGGAGGGAGATTATGATGGCGATGATTACGGCGAGGACAACGAAACCTCGTCACGGAATATGGATGAACCTCGTGAGGAGAACTACATGAGTTCGGATGAATCTTATAGTGGCAATGTAAGTGTGATCAATGTTGATAAAACAATAAATATGAGGGGGTAAATATGATAGACCGCACGGAAAATTTAATATTTTTTTGCATGATGCAGCGACATGGCGATGATGATGATGATGATGATATGGATATAGATGATTCATTTGCTGAAAGTGCACTCCGGGTATGTTATTAATAAAATCAGAGAAGAAATGACATAATAACCATATGAGCGCTTACATATTTTTTTTGCAATGCGCGCAGATGGACGAGGACGGGGACTTTGTGAGGAATATTGTGGACGATGAAAGTGACAAATCGCACGTTGATGCATCTCATGATGACAGCTTCCGCAAAGTAAGTTTTGAAACTTACATCACTAAAGTACATTTTAAAATTATAACTGACTGGCATAAATGGTTTAATACATTAATTTACAGGGAGATGTAGATGGTACAAGCGGGAATGATGAGCATGTTGGTGATGATCTGTTTAATTTTGACATCGGATTTGATGAATATCAGCAAGAATCATTGGACATGCATTGGAAGGTCATGAGGAAGACGTTCAAGTCACTAGGAGATGCTTACAATTTCTATAATCAGTATGCGTACGAGCGTGGTTTCAGCGTAAGAAAGGACTCACTGAAATATTCGAAAGGTCCTGAGGCAACTAAGCGCTTGAGAAAGTATGTGTGTGCGAGAGCTAGGAAACGACAGGCAAAACGTTGTACAATGGAAGGCAAGACCCGCAGGTTGAGAGGGGAGACTCGTTGCTTCTGCGATGCGCATATAACTTTGAAACTTGATAAAGAGCGTGACGTTTGGTATGTCAGCAGTTTCAATGATGATCACAGTCACGTTCTAGCTAGACCGGATGAAGTCACGTTTCTTCGGTCTCACAATCAGATAAAAGAATATCCGAAGGCTGAGATCTTAACCATGGCAGGTGCTGGAATCAGGAAACATATGATTTATGATCAACTCGTTGCGCGCTCCGGGTCATATGCAAAGGCTGGTTTTGGGAGGAAGAAGCTTTATAACATGTGTTATAGAGAAAAAAATGAAGTTGCTTGCACAAGGTGATGCAGACACTGCCATTGGTATCATGATGACCAGAAAAGAGAGAGATCCAGATTTCTTCTTTGAGCACACCGTCGATGATGAAGGAAGACTGAAAAACATATTCTGGTGTGATTCTCAATCACGTCGAAACTATGTTGACTACGGTGATGTGATAGTCTTCAACAGCACATACAGGATGAATAGGTATGGCATGCCATTTATACCTTTTGTCGGTCTGAACAACCACCGTTGCACCACGGTATTCGGTTGTGCTCTTGTGTCTGACGAGACGGAAGATACATATGTCTGGCTGCTTCAGACGTTTTTGAGGGCTCACTGTCAGAAGAGGCCCAGGTCAGTAATTACTGATGGAGATGCAGCTATGATTAAGGCCATAAGGAAGGTACTTTCGGAGGTTTGGCATCGTCTTTGCTCGTGGCATATTGAGAAGAACATGCAGAAACACCTTCATCATAAGTCTCTAAAGGAGTTCAGGTCTCTACTTTATTATGCCACTTCAAAAAAGGTATTTGAGGAGAGATGGGCAGCGTTTACCGCCAAATGGCAGTCGGAGAAAACAAAGACATGGTTATGTAGGATGTACAAGAAGAAAAGGCTTTGGGCTGCATCATATCTGTCAGGTGGGGTTTTTCTTAGGTATGTGAAGTAACCAGCGAAGTGAGAGTCTGAATTCATGCCTTCACTTGCATCTAGACTCCGGTATGACTATTGTTGATATGATTGTGCACTATGAGAACTGCATAGTTCGTCTCCGTGAGAATGAGGCGCATGACGATTGCACAAACTCACAGACAGTTCCAGTACCAGTATTGGATGAGTGTAAAGATATTGAGAAATCAGCTGCCCGTGAGTTCACTGCGGCAAACTTTTATATCTTGCAGGAAGATATGAAGAAGGCACGGGAGCTAGAGGTCCTTGAGAGACTGAGAGGAGCAGACACTCACAGATTCATACTGACATGGAAGGAAAATAGAGATATCAGATTCACTGTGGACTACACCCCAGGTAACTTAGAAGAAACTGTGAAGTGCAGTTGCAGAAGCATTTATCGCAAAGGACTTCCTTGCAAACATATTCTTCACGTTCTGATTCAGCTACGCTTACGTGAGATACCTAAGTGTTTAGTACTGAGCCAAGTTGCAAGGGGTGGACTTCCCGTGAAGCGCACTAGCGATCTGTTTGCATGGGGATGGGCAGGTGCAAGGGACAGAGCTAGGTACAGCGAGTTGACTATCTTATCTGTTGAAGCAACTCATAAAGCATGTCATAAACCATTTTTATTCGACAAGTTGAAGGCGGCTCTGAGGGACATAATAGATAATGATTACACTGAGGAGGATGAGCCTGGTGCAGAGGTACAGTTTGTGAACGACGATGCATTCGAGCCTAATCAAGATCATGGTCTTGTTCGTGATCCCGCAAAAGTTAACACCAAAGGCGCACCAAAACAGAATGTTAAAGGCCACGGTAAGGATGGTCCTGATGTCACTAAAAATGGGCGACCAAAAGCTTTTGATGAGAAAAGCAAACGTTAATGTGGACTGTGCGGTGTTACGGGTCATTATAAGTCCACGTGCCCTCAAAATCCTAAGTATAATTTTCTTATGTTATTGTATATGTTATTGTTCAAACCGAATTTATTTGTTCATTGTGAATTAACACATATCTTATTGTTATGTAGGAACTTTGCTTAACTTGTGGAGTATGGAAGATTGGTTCACCCTTTGATTGAAGACAGTTTTATTATGGATGGCTATGGAAGATCGTTCCACCCTTTCATTGAAGACAGTTTTTTAATGTTCTATACATTTGATCTTTAATAATTGTTATAATATGTTATATGAACTTATTTTACTTCGTTGATGTCAGACTATTTTGTTTTGATGATAGACTATGTAATGCAAGAAGGAGTTTTACTTTGTTTATTTTGATGTGTTAATTTTTACTGTTAATTTTGTGCAAGTCGCTGTTGTTTATTTTGACGTGCTCATTTTTCCATAATACTGCCATCGCTGTTTACTGTATATTTTCTGCATTGCACGGTCGCCGTCGCTTAGAACGCCGTCATTTAAAAAAACATCCGACAAGTGCGCCGGCGGCACTGTCCCACAGTGGCAGCGTCGGCCGGCGGCACTGTCCCACAGGGCAGAGTCGGACGGCGGCAGCAGTACAAGGCAACAAAAAGAAGTTCGATAGCCTATGTGCCGCCGGGTATATAAGCCGGTCGTCCCGCGCTCCGTCGGCCGAGGTGGGACTAAACAGCCCAAGTGGCCCCGCGTGGAACTTGGGCCGTCGTCGCGCCGCGTGCTACTTGGGCCGTCGTCGCGCCGTGGGCGGAAACAATGATATTGGGCCGGCCCACGCGGTCACGTGCGTCGCTGCAGGCACGGCGGCTGCAATAGCTAAGTTTTAGTCCCACCTCGCCCGACGGAGCACGCGACGACCAGCTTATATACCCGGCAGCGCACTTGCAGTCGAGCGTCTTTGATTAGTTATGCTACCCGTCGTTCGACGCTGCCCTGTTGGACAGTGCCGTCGGTCCTGTCTGACGTCAGACTAGCCGGCGCACTTGTCGGCAATTTTTTTTGTAGAAAAGGAAATTAAGAACGTCGGTGTTATAATAAGCGACATAGATAGTGCTTTAAAGTGCATAATAAATACATGTACATTTTTTTAACATTTAGCAGTACAGGAAAACAACTTGACGACTGCACAACTATAAATATGAAGATTTCAAATCTAAAGACAACGGCATGAAGACAACATAATAATCCAAATGTCATTCTCGACTTAAATATTCAAAATAGTAGTGTCTTCTTCATCACAAGACATGATAGTCGAAATAAATGTAAACATTATTTGAGCCTACAAAATTTTCTTTTACAAAAATTTTGGCACATTTATTTCTTCTTTGCAAGCCGGGTAACTTTATCCTTCACATCGTTGAGCGTATTTCTCTCCGAAAAAATAAGCTGCGCAATCATTAAGTCCCTCAATTTATCAATTGACCCCTGTTAGAACTTCATATTAGTACAATTCAAATAGTATTACATAATGAATTTAATTGAATATAAACATTTGAAAAAAAAACCAGACCTGAGAAAAATGGCTTGAACGGTGAAAAATTCCCTTTAAATACTTTCATATTGTTTTATATCCCATATATGCATACTTTAAGGCAGTTGAACTTACCTTATCTTTTTTAAAATACTCATCGGTGCATCTATTCAAGGGTCCATTCTTCTTCGCCACAACTTCGTTGTCATTTTTTCCTCCCTGGGTGTCCGGTCTAAATTCAAGTAACCAATTGACCAGCCAGGTCGGCATTATATGACGATCTTCACCAACAACTCCCAATAGATACGACGAATAAGTATTGATAACCTGAAAATAATTTAAATGATGTATAACAATTCCAATTTGCATTGAATGCTAATAGAAAACAGAACAATAACTTACATCACCGGTTAGCCATTCATGGTCAAGAATCTTACAAGCCCTCTCTGCACTCAGACCTTCGCGCATGCCATCATTGAATATTTCCTTCTTTCTATGTTTTGCTGACCGCTGATAAGCATGAACAAACTTAACACTAGCTTTAATCACATCGTATTCTTCTTCAAAGACTTCTTTCTCGAATAGTTCTGCAATACATGACGGTAATATGTTAATAATTCAATGATAAGTAGTAATTTCAGCTCGAAAATAATATGATAAAACTCACTTGCTTTTGTTGAACGCTTTGCATGCTTTGTAGGTATAACGGGAATATAAGGAGACTTTATATGGTTTGATCGTCTCCGCTTCCGTTTCCCTACACCCTTCTCCTCTACCTCATCTTCTCCAATACAATCTACCGATTCACGTGATGCGATTTCATCTGTTCCTAAAGATGTAACGGATTTCTCATTAGATACCTCAGGAACTTCGATAGAATCTTCTTCATCACCTTTGAAACTATCGAAATATTCAAGTGTGCAATAATAAGGTGTCTTCTCTTTAGAATCATTAATATCATCTTCATCATCCTCTTGCACATTCTTTTTTCCCAGTGTTTCAAAATTGTCCACGTCAGGATTATATACAAATTCCTTACGAGGTTTTCCACCATAGTTTCTACTTTCACTATTTTCACCATACTCACTCTCTTCTTCTTTTTCACTATCACCGGCTTTGTAAAATACAGCGCTTTTGTTCAATTTCTCTATGACCCTCTGTGATTAAAAATTAGTTGTAATTAGTTATGTGACACATCGAAAACCATTGTGAACGGCAAAATCAGAAAACTTGTACCTGTGCGCATAGCTCCGGCATACGAAGCATATCCTTACGAATGTGCTTCAGCTCAGTCAAAATCCGATCCATAATAGGGTTCTGGGTAGCTGAAGCCTCAGATGTACTCACGCCTGTTCTCCTTCCAGTAATGTTAGACTTTCTCGTACTGGATTTCTTGTTCTTTTCAGCCCGTTCCATTCTTATTTTGTTTAAGCGGTACTCTTCAGTAATGGTGTCGTCGATCTACAACATAAAGAATCATACAATCATATTTAATTAATAATTAATTGCAGACTTTAAATGGAAAAATAAATATTTAACGTATTACCATTCCAACACCACGACCATTTTGAAAGTCGTACTTGTCTCTTTTCTCCGCTGTCGCTTCTGTCCAATTCCTCATCAAGGGGCTCAACAACGCTAAAGGATCATACTTTGGACCGGTGCTTGGCTGCACCTTCTCCCAATATAGATACTGCAAAACAAACACACAACCATTTAGCATGTGTTACACTATTATTACATAATACAACTATTCAATTTTAAAAATAAATCATACCTGCAGAAGTGCTAGGTTGCCACGTGGCCATTCCCTAACACGACTGGGCTGCAAGACCGTACCAATCTCCGACAAACAAAACCGCAAAGTGAATGCGTTCCAGTTGAACTTTTTTATCTGCCTGACATCTTGCACTAGTGCATAATAATTCTTCGGAATGTACTCATCAGACACTGGTGCAATTATAGTCCCTAACAGGACGAGAAACGTCATCCGAACAAATTCATCGTCCGTGTTTTTATTTCTCACAATCTTCTCAATAAGATCATCAATCAATATTTTACCATTCTTCTTGTTAACAAAACTAGCTGGAATTTTTTTATTGCTTTGCCTTGGTCCATACTCAAAAAACTAGAAACATCAACTCCTTCATTCTTCAAACCAAATATAGCAAACACATCATCAGGCCTCAATGAAATCAACCCTTTTTTCCGGCTGCCTCTTGCACCATGAATTTTTTACTACAAGGATTGTAACCTTGAATCATAAGCGCAAGCAAATTATCACGCATCTTGACCGAAGGTATTCGTAACATGCCCTCCATCTCCGTTTCGTAAAACGTAAATCGCTGACTTGATGTTAATTTATTAACAAGAGTAACCAATTTTTCGACAGAACATGCAATCACACCATCGATGTCCATACTGCATATAAAAATATCTATGTGACGTTGCACGCAGCTAATGTGTTATATAATGTTGAAAATTTTAAAATATATACCTGCCCGACGGCAACTACAGCGGGCGACGGCGATCACAGCGGCTGACGGCGGCGTCTGACGGCGTGTTCACAACCGGCGCTGACGGCGAGTGGTGACGTCAGCCGCTGACGACCGGCGCTGACGGAGGGTGCTGACGTCGACTATTGCTGGGTGACGACGGGCGTTGACGATCGGCACTGACGGCGGGTGGTGACGTCGACTAGTGCGGGCTGACGGCGGCGCGACGCTGTCGGGCGGGGAACGACAGGGTGGGCGGCGGGGATCAGATCGGGCGCGTCGTCGGCATGTACGACGCAAAAAGGGCATGCGCGACGTGATTGGGCGACGTGCGCGTTTGTCGGGAATATTCCCTCGGATAGCGACGGCTCGTGCAGATATTGGGTAGATATTTTGCTGCGTCGGGCCCGCGGCGATTATTAAGTGGGCGACGGCCAGTCTACAATATTGAATATGTATTTATTTATTTATTTGTATAATTTTGTCATTTAGTGTATTTTTTATAAACTTTGCATGAAGAACAAACATGTTTTGTGCCCAATTTTTTTTCACAGGCCATAGTGACCATGTAGGGCACGCACGCAAAAATTTGCCGCGTTTCGAGTCCGTATGAATTTTCTACGATTTTCCGGGCCGAAAACCCCTAAAATACTGCCCGGACATGACGCAACTTGTGTTCGTTGTCGGCTTTCGTTCATTTTTGCCGTGGGGTGCCCGGGTGGGGCCCCACACGCGCTGCCAAAAGTTGGATGCATTCCGTGAAACCGCTCAGGTACTTGCTGTGGAAGGGGGTGGTTGCGGTATGGCCGGAGGGGACCCTCGGTCGCATGTCTCTGCTTCGCATCCGCCAAACGTGCCCAATTTTTTTTCATGGACCACAGTGACTATGCAGGGCACGCACGCAAAAATTTGCCGCGTTTCGAGTCCGTATGAATTTTCTACGATTTTCCGGGCCGAAAACCCCTAAAATTTTGTCAGTTTCCAGAAAATTCATAAATGTTAATGAATTTAAAACTATTTCAGATAATGTTAATGAATTTAAAAATTCTCGGATTCATAAATGTTAATGAATTTAAAAATATTTCAGAAAATGTTAATTAATGAATTAAAATATCTCACCTTTTTGATTATTTTTTAATTTGTTAAATTTTTTATTTCTTAATTTTCATTTTTTTCATCCACCGGGCTTTACTATATGCACATATTTTAACAACATCTGAACATTTCTAAAACACTTTATAAACATTTAGAAACACTTTTGACTTTTTATTCAGTTTTCTTTTATATTTTATGTGTTTTCACGATTTTTTTGCTACAATTTTTAGATAATTGCATACCTTATTTTGTGCTATGTATATTCGATGGAAATTTTTTAAATATATTGTGAACATTTTTATGCATGGGTCGGAAAATTTTCAAATTTTTGTCAAAATAAGCGTTCAATATTTTGCTAATTTTTTAAACAAACTTTGAAGACAAATTAAAACAACATTCGAACAAACTTGATTGAACATAGATATATTTTACATAATCCATTAAACACTACCGAAACGAAATGAGTTCATCCGAACATAAACGATTCATAGTTCATACTTAGAACATTTTAAAAAAAAACTACTCCTCCTCGTCGTCGCTACCCAGCAGATCGATGACCGCACCGTCACCGCCGCTGTCGTCGTCGTCGTCGTCGCTGACCTGGGCTAGCCGCTCCCAGTCGATGTCGTCTTTGTCCGATGACTCTGTCGCCTCCGCCTCCGCCTGCGGGACCACCGGCGGAATCGCCGCCGCCTGGATCGCTGCCGCCTGCTCGGCGGCCTCCCTTGCAGCCGCCGCCGCCTCTGCAGCCGCCGTTGCAGCCATCGACGCCCGCAGGGCGACGAGGTAACCCGGCGTATCGTCGGGATCGCCGTCCTCCCGAAGAACCAACTGCTCCGGCGGCAGTTCCACCTCCGGCGGGGCGGGGGGATCGGCGGTCGCCGGCGCAGGTGGTGGAGGGGCCCGACGGCCGCGTGCTTCTGGACGGGGGCACGGGACGAGGTCTGCCGTGCCGCCGGACTCCGCGAGCCGGCACGCGCGAATGACGGCGGCGTAGTCTTTGCCGTCCCAGAACGCGTGACGGCCGGCGACGTTGTTGCGGCCGCCGGTCCGCTTCTCCTCTGCGGTGGCGCCGGGCCCGCGCCTCGGGTAGCCGTCCTTGTCGAGCTTCCAGTCGTGCGGCAGACGGCAACCCGGCGGCACGAGGAGCCCAAACCGGTACAGCTCCTCTGTCTCCGGCGTGCTCAGGCTCGACGGCCACACGCTCGGCCCGTCGCCGCTGCCGGTGCCGGAGCTGCTGCCGCGGTGGAACGACATCTCGCCGGCGAGCTTTTCAGAGGTGGATGTGACGATGGGTCGGGGGAAGGAATGGTGTGAGCGGCGACGGGCGGACGGGGGTGGTTTTTATAGGGCAGACGGCGGGGGCGGCGGGCGGACGGGCAGTAATGGCGACGGGCGGGTGGGTCGACGGCATTGATGCGCACGGGATACGACGGGGTGGCAGGCGGCGGGACGGCAGTCGAGAGCGGCGTTGCGGCAGTCGAAGGGACGGACGGGACGGGACAGCGGGGCCGCTATCCACGCGCCACGACGCGTTTTCCGCGGGCGACGCGTCGCGGATTGACCACCGACGTTGTTTGACCACCGACGGGCGCGTACGTACGTCGCCCCACTATACAAAAATATGCCGTCCTTGCGCGAGTGTAAAAAAAAAGCCGTCGCCCCACTGTACAAAAATACACCGTCTTTCCGCGAGTGTAAAAAAAAGCCGTCGCCTCGCGCGCGGGTACGTCGTGGGAGCGGGGCTGGGGGAAGGGTGATGGGGAATGATCATCCTACCATTTTTTAAGTTTTTACATGAAAGGGTATAAGACGATCTGAACGGTTGATGTGTCTAGGGGGGTTGTACCGAAGAAGAAGTGCTTGTTAACATGGTCAATTGGTACTTGCATGCATGGTTAATTAATTAGACACCAATTGACCATGTATCATTTGCACACGAGAGAGAGTGTGTGTACGTCCCTCATCATTCACCTCACTGCCTTCTCTCCATGGCCTGTAGCTGCTAGCTAAGCATGCATGTGTACATTAGCTGAATGATCTTGTACTCCTATACATCTAGGGTTTTGCAAGGCCGGCAGTTTAGCCCTAGCTAGCAACCAAGCAAGCCAGTGCTACATGACTCTTCCTGCAGCCCCCTTTAAAAGCAGCCTAGCTGCTTTACTTTACCTCGCCAGCCCACCACTCCTACTCCTGCTTCAATCCTTCCATCATGATAAGAAGCTGCGATCGAGCAGATCTATCGTCCCTCGATCTGTCCTGCGTGTGGCTGGCAACGAGATCGCCGGCCGATATCCTTCTTGGTGAGAGCCATGTCTTCACGATCGTATAAGAGAGAGCTTGATTTGTGAGACGAGACAAGGGAGCTGCGCGCATGGTGGATGGAGAGAGCGATATTGGGGAGGCTCAATCCGATGAATGGGATTTAATTACGCCGTCCGTCCGTCGTAATAAACCTAACATATCTGATTGAGCCGCGCCAATATCACTTCCTTCAACCATATATCTATACACACACGTGTGTACAGTGCTAGCTCTGGAATTCTACACGCAAGAGGTGCGATCAATAGCGTTTGTCCTTAATTCCTTCTTACTTATATCTCACTGCTCTTCGACCCCCATTGTATTGTGTTTAATCCACAGCTACGGATAGACTGTTCTTCCGGACATGTTGTCTTAGGTAAAGTAATTTCCTCTTACTTATTGGCCCCTGCATGCAAAAATGATCGCATGTTTCGTGTTTTCACTCATGGCGACCACCATGATCCCTACTAATATAAAAGACTTAGTTGATGATGATGGTGTGTCTGCCACCCATCATTTCTGACCATTAGATTTGTGCATCTAACGACTATGAGGTAAGCTGTGGTCTTTTTGCAACAGTAGCTCACTTCTCTGTTTCAATTTGTAGAAAACTCCTTAGTATTTTGAAACCAAGGACATCCCTTCCTCACCTCATCGGAACAGCCCGAGTAATATATTTTTAGTGAAACATAATATATTTTAGTGACATATGTATATCAAAACTAGAGTGTTTTCTTTCAAGTTTGTGAACAAGTATTGTTCTACTTTGGATCCTTGCAACGCACGGGCGCATTGCTGGTATATGATTATTTTTTTGACTCTGCAATTTGTATTATCTTAGATACTCCGTACTTGGATAGGAAAATAGATCTTAATGTGACACAAAGCGTTAAAATGGGATTTAATTTCATCCGTACTTGGGTTGAAGGTACAACCACTCAGTTAACTACTTACTACCTAATTGTCGTGTGTTGCAACCGGGGCAAACATATTTTAGCGAGTTAATACCAATAGGAGTGTCTCAACAGAGATGTTGCAAGTGCTTTTTTTTCATATGGCATGTCCCACATTGACGTCGTCCAGTAGTATCTTCCGGCAGAACGTGAAAGGAGGTGATGAAAAATGAAAAGAGATTTTAGGAGGAGCCCACATAAATTATAATTTCCTTAAATTAAGGTGATCCTCGCTTGAGGTATTTAACTGCACTATGCATGCTATAGTCAAAATCACAAAAATATAACTCTCCATAATTAATGTGGCCCTTCTTTTTTTGTGGGTAATTAATGCGACTCTTCAGTCCAATGCTATACTTTTCATAAATTAATGAATGTTGTTTTCTGTTTGAAGGGAATGAGTTGGACAAGAAAAGAAAAGTGTCGATTTGGTTCAGATTATTTCATGTCACTCTAATGCGGCATTAGTTGATATTACCAAAAAAATCTATCGCAAAACCAAGCACGAATGAGGGTGTGAGGAGGGAAACACGAAGAAGGAGGTGAGGTGAACCACCAACTTCCCTTCAATTAAAGTAGAGAAACAATCATGATGCATGCCTAGAAAAGAAAAACGTTGATATGATTATCCCTTTGTTGATGTCGTATTTGTGATGAGTTCATACTCCCTCTTGTCCTTTTTACTCTGCGTATTAGCTTTGCCTGAAGTCAAACTTGTAAAGTTTGATCGAGTTTGTAGAAGAAAATGTCAATGTTAGTAATACCAAAAAAATAGCATTACATGCATTGTAGGATATATTTTCATATTTTATTTATTTGGTATTGCAGATGTTGACATTTTTTAATATAAAGTTGATCAAAGTTCACAAAGTTAGATTTAAGGCAAATCTAAAATGTGGACGAAGAAGGTACGGAGGGAGTATATATGAGATAAGTAAGCAGATTGTGTGCATGAATGCACATGATTAATTACTTTTTCTATTCATTTTATTGCTTCTTAGGGTGATTTTTTTTGCTTTTTAACACTTCCTGATTTTATTACTTGTTTATGTTTGAAGAAACAAGATGAAACAATTAGGATGTGATAATTAAGAGGGGGGGGGGGGGGGGGGGGGGGGGAGGCAGATGGAAGTAAAAGAAAAACAATGTATTTTTGTTTTAGCAACTAAAAACGATGTACTATTAGGCAAAGCAAATGCTTCGCCATACACATGGAAGCTAGGCCAACCAACAATGGGAGCGCCTACATGACACTTACATGTACAATTCAAGGTGCTTAGAAGGATCTTAGAAAAATAAAGTTGTTTTTACTTAAGCGACGGTGCTTATTGGTAGAATACATATGCTTAAGCAGGTACATGTGCTTTAAAAAAAATCAGGTACAGGTGCTATAGCAATAAGGAATAATGGTTAAGAAAAAAAGTTGTTTATTTTTCTAAACATCACTCTAAGTACACACTGCATCGTACATGGTCTTATAATGAGCACTGTACTAACATCGCTTGAGGCCATTAACATGCACGGTTTTTAGTTGTTGAATATCTCAGAAATACTTTTATTTCACTAATTTCAAATAATCAATTTAATAATGAACTTTTTTCATGTGTTGCAAGAAAATAAATACAACCGTTTTATAACATTGAAAGGAATTTTTCATGCATATAAAAATTTGTTCATTTATAAAAATACTCTGATACGTAAACATGAATGGACATGTCTTGTCGAAAATGTATGTATATTTCGAAATAAATTTTCATATAATTAATAATTAAATTTTAAATGTTTTTAGAAACACTTTATATACAAAAAGAAATGCTCATATATCCCAAAAAGTTGTTCAGCTTTTGAAAAATCAATGTTCACGTGTTCAGAAGAAAATATGTTCATGTATCTCATTAAAATATTCATCTATCGTACCAAAGTTCATGAAAAAAACATTTTCAAATAAACAAGAAAAAACCAACGAGAAAGAAACCTCGATGGTATTTGTCGGGAAATAAATAAATTATCCCTTATATAAAAACAGCTTCTTACAAGAGTAAGAAATTAATAACAAGTCCTTCAAGAAATCAACACCGTCTTCCTTCTACATCCACCGACGGCGTGCCGTGAGTAAAACTCATTGACGCCTCTAAGCCTCCGACTCAACGGAAGAACATTGTTGGAACATAGGATCTTGTAAAAGCAGCAACCAGGAACTTGTCGATGTAGGCTAGAAGAAGCCGATGACCCAGATAAGCCGACATGGAGGAGGGCTAGAAGATAATCACAGCTCCACCCAAATAGAGGAGGGAGACAAACCTCACAATTCCTCCGACAGAATCATATATGGCTGAGCTTCAACGGATGGAGATGAAACTAGAGACCAACAATACGTTGTAATACCATTCTCTTCGCATGACGCGGACGATGTGAACAAATGCTAATCACTCTAGACCGAGTGCCCGGCATAAACACCATCCTATTACCCGTTGAGGCCGCTTTGAGGAAATATATGGACATGGAGAAAACCAGGTAACTATTATTCCCATCATTGCAGCTGCCCTGACATTACCAAAGATGAATAGCTAGACCATAGCAGACAAGCCCTGGGACACTCAGATCGGGGGTCCTACCTTTACACCCGTCGCCACAACTGTCGACAGAGGCCAAGGGAACCCCAATCAGCATCAACGGGTTGAGGGGTTAAGCTAGACGCATCCTCTCTAGCAAACCCTAGGAAAACAACTTGTCTCTAATACTTGCAATAAACAAATACATGAGTGTGGCATACGTTTGGTACTCTATATGTCTTGTAAAGTAGAATATTCTTTAAATGTGAAACGATGTTTTTGTCGACAATGAGAAGTATATCATTAATCTTAAAGGTAGGCAACCATGTTTTGCGTAGACATTGTGTGTGTTTGTGCCTCCATATAATTCTTTTTAGGGTGCCTGCAAGAGAAAACGATAAGGCTGATTGGTTTGATACCAACATTTGGCATTGCCAATACTTGGCAAACCAACATTTAAAAAATCTAAAATTTGGCATCTTCTTGTAAGCTTGGTAAGAAAGGTTGGTAACCAAGCAGTCACTAGCCAATTTTTGGCAATTTGTTTCTAGGAAATCCGACTTTTGGCATGTGCAAACCAATCATGCTCAATACACAGCAACTCCCAAATTCTGGCCCACTCCCGCTAATCACGGCCCAGCCCAAATCCTTGCCACCAACGGCTACCGTTGCGCTATTCCCGACGCACAGCGCGGCGCCGCAAGGAGGCGCGACCACTCCGCAAACTGCCTCGCCGAGATAAGGGGAGCACGCTGCACGCACCCGCTCTGCCCCGGCGCCACCACCACCCTCGCCCTCCGTCGATGCCCCGCGATGCCGTCGGCCGCCACCCGCTCGTCGTCCATGGGCGCCGGCGACATTGAGTTCGCCCTCGACCTCGACGACATCGCCGCCCGCGCAGC
This sequence comes from Triticum urartu, assembly GCF_003073215.2. NCBI lineage: Eukaryota > Viridiplantae > Streptophyta > Magnoliopsida > Poales > Poaceae > Triticum > Triticum urartu. Next base: position 154,814,242 of record NC_053027.1, read on the forward strand.
CAAAGCGGACTGCATCGGCGCGCTCGCCTGCGGCCGCGCAAGCTTCTCCTACCACCGCCTCCCCGAGCCGCCCCTCCGCCTCACCGTCCGCAAGCTCGACGATTCCTACTTCGGTACCAGATCCCGCCCCCTTCCGTTTAATTCCCCCGAATTGCTTGGGGGGTTTGGTTCTGCCCTAGATTGATCCCTGCCGCGGCGTGGGGATTGCGAGTATGTGACCTTCCGTGCGTTGCTTCTGATTATGTAGGCGTGCAGATCGCCAGGTCGGCCGCTGTGTGGGAGCTCAAGGCGGCGATACAAGGCGTGTTCATCGCTCTCTACGATGACATGGAGAATGCTGTCACTTGGTATGCCACATATACAAGGGGTCTGTAATTTAGCAAGTTGTTTGCTTTTAATTGCGCTTGGATGCCATGTGGATAATTCAAAATAATTGAAGAGAGATTTTTTTCTCTGACATACAATGAATAATGGGCAATTTAGAGTGAAATTCACTGTCATTGTTTGTTTGAATTAAAATTTGGTGGTGGGAATTTAACATTTAAGGTTGTTGCTTTGCTTGTTTTAGGCAGCACGTGTGGAGCCACTTCTGCTTATGCTTCAAGGATGAGAAAATGACGGATGACAGGGCAACCTTGCGTGCATTTGGTATAAAAGATGGTGATGAGGTCTGTGCACATTCCTCCTCTGTGATTGGTAGAAATGTGCATTTTAGTGTGGATTAGCTCTGCCCCGTTTCATGAGATCAGTAAGGATACAAGTCATCCTATTTATGAAACTATGATGTGCTGTTGTACTGCTCATTGTTCCGCTTACTCCTTGTTCATACAATAGAGATGCCCCTATTGTTAGGCAATCTACAGTTAAGTTATTTCCATATTTGATTTGGCACTTTTGCCTATCAGACAACGTCTTATGCTCTTGTGTGAGCATAACAATTATTAAATACCCTTGATTTTACTTGACATATTAGTTCCGATGATGTCACTTGTGGTCCTCTTGTACCAAATGCTTATTGTACCAAATGCTTATTGTAGGTAGCTCAGTAATGGTGCTAGAGCTACTAAATTCCAACACAGCCATGTACTACTTTTCCTCTTCTCATTCTTGCATACTGAAAATTCCTGAACAAGAATTACTTTCCATTATCCAATAAGTGAGTATAATAAATGCATGCTGGCATAATGCATTTGTAGTATGATTCATTATTTGTGTTCAAGGCCATTTGGAAATCGAGTAAACTGTTTCAGCTATTTGCGGAAGTAAGTGTCAAATCCTATTTAATGTCACATTCTGATGTGCCATTTTCTACTTCCACTGATTTGCCTCTGAATACCTTCCATTATATTGTCCTTGTCATGCAGCTCCATTTCGCCCAGCATCTCTCCGTTGACTACAGCCCTTGCAAGAGTTCAAAAAGTCAAAGGGCAACATCTCACAGAAGGTATGTGAGATCCTAGTGCCTCTTTAAGGCCCTTTGTCCACTTGATCTGCATCTTCCTAGAACTCTCATGGATTTTCTATATGCTCACAATCGATGATGTGGCAAGTAATTTCATATGGCAGGTCAAGGACTTCAGTGGAAGGTTTTAGTGTCAGACCACGGAGTTTGATGGATGATCTGATCGAAGAAGATGAGGGCGAGAAGAAGCTTGCTGCTACTAGGCATTCGACCAGTATTCTGGATGAAGATTTTTGTGTTTATGAGCACCACGAGCAGCACGTGGAGGAAGATCGTAAGAAAGGAAGCTCTGTTCGCGGTTGGTTCTCATACTCTAGATTGAGGGGTAACAGGAGAACACACTCGGAGAATATTGAGCAACCCTCCTGCGAAAAGGGCAGTCGACCAAAGCTAGGGAAATGGCTGTCTTCCAAAATGTCGAAGGCCCGGAGTAAATGATACCCAACTGCTATCTATCGGACATCTTCTGTTTTATTTTCTGAATGAAGCCCTGAAAAGCGGCAGACGACCAGTAATTCCCTGCATGACATAGGATAGGCCATTAGCCTAGGTGACCTTAAAGTTCAGTGTATATATGTGTTTTTTGACTCATTGTTCCTTCCAAATTTGATGGTCTTATTGTTTAGTGCAATCAGATATTTATCCTCTGTTTTCACTCCTTCCAAATTTGATGGTCCTGAGAATTTACTGTTAATATTTCAGAAATCATTTTGTGGTCTTCTGAGTAACTTGTGCAGCCAGCGGACCGACAACAATTACCCTGTGATCATGAGCAATAAACCTGGGCAAACATTATGTAATCTCCGTTGGGATTCTTAATAAATCTTATTGCTGTTAAACTCCATCTGCACATCCCCCGCAAAGGAAAAGATAACATAACACCTTTTTAGGGGAAAGTTCACTACCCATCTTACATGTAATCGACCCCCCCAAAAAAGTGTGAAAAAGAGGGCTAGGTTGCTAGCCATGAAAGAAGAATATTAACAGTACATTTTTCACAATTAGCAGTACCTATCTTTTCTCCAGAGAGAGACCGACCGAAGCCTATACCTATGGGGAAGAACAAATGAAACAGCCGCAGAACAACATCAGCAAAAACTACTGAAAGAGAGAGACCGGTGATATGATACATTTCACAAGTTTACGTACAGAACCGGCTACTAGTGACCGGCGCCTCGCCTGCTTGGCCCCGCCCTTGCGACGACAAACACCGGCAAGTTGGCCGTCGACAAGCCGCCCCCTCCGTGGCCATGATCGCGCAACGGCCGGGAGCACTCCGCCAACAGAGCGCAGGCGCACAAGAGCAGCAACACCACGGTGACCACCACGCGTAAGCTCGCCATCCTAGCTCCGCGGCGGTCGAAGGCGGTGCCGATTACGGGCTAGGGCTTTGTCGGCGGTCGTCGATCGGCAAGAGGGAGAGCTCTGGTTTAAGAAGGAGAGGTTGTGTGCGTAAGGTGTTGGTCGTGTTGGCCTGGAGGAGGAAGGAAGGGAGGAGGACGCTTAAATGGTGGCGAGACGGGGGCACGGGAGGGGAGGAGGTGAGACGTGTGCGGCAAGGACTTTGAATGAGCGCGCGCGCATGGAGGGATGAGGGTTGACAAACGGAGGAAAGGAAGGTGGTAGGTTTGATCTCGTTAGGCTGCAACCACCCCTAGATTCTGAACCAAATCTTTGCTTTTCTGGGTTGCATTTACACGCTCAGTTTGACCGGCCTGCGGCAGCGTGTGTGCTTGCTTGTGGAGAGGGGTTCTTAAAATAGTATCAGAGCTGTAGTGAATGGATGCATTTGTATTTGTTTAAGAAGGATGGACTCCGCGTTAGTACAGTATAAAACTTGACAGTTGACACTGCAAAGTGCAAGTTCAGTCCCTATCTGGAAATTCAGGTTCTCCATCTGGTACGTAGGTGAAGGCTCATACTACTAGTTTATGTATGCACTTTTCTGAAGAAGAAACTGATTACTGGCAGGAGATATAGTACTGGAAATTTGCATTGCTATTGCATAATGGATGGATTCACGAGTGTGAATTTGCTTCGCACTGCAGAGAGAATGTGTAGCAGTAAAACCTACTCAAAGTGAGTCCAAAAGTCTTGTTCCTTGGCCGGGTAGCAAAGCACGCACCGAATAACGTCGGTAATCCTGGTTGGCCAGAGCGTTAGCACTTTTTTTCCAGCAGTGCTGTGTCATGGGTAGTTTTATTCGGTCTGTTCATACTGCTGAATGCTGAATCTTTTACCAAAAGCGCCCGCGGTCGGTACTGGATTTAGCTATCTGCATATCCATCCGGCCGGCCGGATCGTGCTATTCCTTTCTTGGGATGAGGAGATATGACATATTCTTTGTATCTCACGTTAGCGTTACCACGGCTGATTCAGCAACGCAAGGAACCTCATTTTCTTGTGCGCGCTTTTCTGTTGCTGTCCAACAACATCAGTGGTAGTGCCAGCTGACGCGATCATCCTCCAGGGAATTTGCACCGACCTGACGTGACGTTGCATATGCCCTGACATCACTCGTGACAAGCAAAGATTTATGGTCGTAGGGCCTTCTCAGCGGCTATGATATGACCCAGCGTGGGGGCGTTCCCATGCAGGACAAGCGCGGGAGGACGGACGGAAGCAGCGGGCAAAGCGAAGGATGAGTGGATCGCCCAAGCGGCAGCGGCTACCGACGGACGGACATTTTCGGCCGCCCGGCACGCGCTTGCTGCTTTGCAGGACTCCGCGCCGCGTCCGCACGTTGCCCGCGGCTGCGCTGCGCTTCACACTCGCACTCGTACTGTCCTACGCGCTCCCGTCCCAATCGTGTACCTGTGGGCGCGGCGAGTTGGAAATGGAATGGCAGGGACAGCCGTGGGCCACTCCAGCGTAATCCATTCTTTTTCGACAAAATAAATAAATAAATTCCCTACTGCAAGTTTACATTTTACGAAAATATTACTAGTACTCCCCCTATTCCAAATTATAGTGCGTGTAAAGTTTTGAACAAAAAGAAATCTATTGTCACTGTAGTAGGGTATCAACATACATGAACGAGACGAACTTGACACTTGATGAATATTCATCAGTTAATGAAATGCACTCTAGTGTCAAGTTATCTCGCTCACGCAGTGGGAATTGATAGATCTACACAACTACAAAGAAGCTTGCCACCATGCGCCGGCGCAGCTATTTAAGCCGGCCGGCGTCCGCCTCGCGCGGTAATGTGAGACTAAAATTTAGGTGCACCAATAAAAGAAGACGGAACTTTCGTCGTTGTAGATGGGACCACTACGACCTGCAGCAAGGTCGGCGGGCGTGGCCGATCGCTCCGTATACATTTCATATGTAGGCTGGATATAAGGGGTGTCGATTTTTAAGGCCCGTTTGAGACACCTGTTTGGATTGAAATTTCGTGGCCGGACCTTCAGCCTGGGTGTTTGATACGGGCTCGGAGTGCCGGCTGTAGATGTTTTAATTCATTCTTTTTCGGGTACGTACAATGTAAACTAGTACTGTACAGTATAATTTACACTTGGGGTGGCTGGGGGAAAGCGTCCGAGCTTTGGCGCTGGAAAAGGCGATTGATTTTTGCATGGAAAGGAAAGCTAGTAGGCCAGTGGGCATGACTCAGGTACGCGAGGAAGGTGCAGGCAGGTCAGGTGATATGCCGCAAAATTCCTGTGGTGGTATGGCATTTGACCGTGCCCGTGCGCCTTTAGACCTGGGGCGACGACTTTCAGCAGGTTTGTCCGGCCACGTGGCCGGTTGACCGCCGGCAAAGCACCGGTCACGCTTGTCCTGCTTCCTACGGGAGAGGTGAACGGCGCTGCCGGCACCAGCATACATACACATACACACCCATCATCCGTGCCGTCCGTACGGAACGCGAGGGATGCCCTCTCAAAGATCTAACATGGGGTCCGCCGTCACCGTCGCCGTCGCGCGATGGTTGGTGGCGGTGACGAAACGACGAACTGAACGGCGCGGCGCGGTGTTTTGGTTAGTCGTACGTACCGGTGACTTAACCCAGTTTGGACCTTTGAAGACTTCAAGGGTTTGCGCGGCGCCATCGCCATGTGACGTTGCTACCCACCCCACCTGAGTGATTATTCCCTGCGACCAGACCACACGGACAAGGCACACGCGCGCGCCGTACGGCAACCACGGTACGCGCAGGACACGGATCCAGTGACATGCACGCCTGGCCGTTGGATCGAGAAACAACAGCCCAGATCACGTGCTGTAGCAGGGAACCACTGTAGATGCCTACTGTTCAGCGTCCTGCAGCGACGGTCCCTAGCACGGGCACTGTTCATGCACCGTAGCGTGGGTACACTGATCTAGCCCATTGATTCTCAGTCAGATGTCTGAAAGACGGTAGGGCATGTCGCTCGATCTCTATGTGATGATATGCCCGTGGAAAAATGCGTCCTAGGGACGAGCCAGTGAGATTTTCGGCGTGGGGGCGACTGCGTTACCAGTTGTCGCCCCAAGGTCGGCCCCAGGGTAAAACGAATTCGATGTTTTTTGGTACAAACTCGTCAAAATTCATCCAAACTCGACGACATTCATTCAAATTTGTATAAAAAACAAATAAAAAAATAAACACGGCCTAGCTACGCCGTCCTCGCCACGCCTCGCCGCCGTCCGACTTCTACATGCCTAGGCCCTTATAGAAGTCGGTGTAGTCTCCGCCGCCGCCGCTGTCGTCGTCCTCGTCCTCGCCCTGCCACCCGCCGCCGTCCCTGCTGCAGCCCTGTCCAGTGTCGCCGACGCGGGATGGCCCGGCCTCCTCCTCGTCTTTGTCGAGGTAGAGGACGCCGTCCACCTCGCGGAAGGGGCGGCGATGGCGCGCCTTGAGTTCCTCGAGGGAGCGGCGCTGGCGAGCCACCTGCTCGCGGACGTAGTCCTCCCTCGCCCACCTCATGGTCGTCTCGTCGGCGGCGGCCATCGCGAGGTGCTCCGACTTTACCGGGAGTAGGGAAGGCTCCGGCTCGATTTTCGGCCGGACGAGGCGTAGGCGACCGCCCCGGCCTTCCTCGGGGATGGTCAGGGCGCCGCTGCGGGTGCGGCGCCCTAGCGGGGACTCCCCCGCCGTGTCCTGCGGCTCGGTCTTGACGGCGAAGGCCGCCGGCGAGCTGCCCGAGGAGGAGGAGGTCGTCGCGTCCGACAACCGCCACGGCATCCACGAGCTGCCACGGCGGCGAGAGAAGGACGGGGGTGCGGGGGCGGGGTACTCGAGGCGTGCGTGTTGCCGGCCTCGATGTAGTCGAGGACGTGCTCAAGGGTGCGGCCGGGCACCCCCCACCACTCGCGCCGCCCTTCGGCGTTGTGGCGGCCGCGAGGCACGATGCCATTGGTGGAGGCGATCAGGCTGTCGCGGCGGCTGTCGAAGTAGATCGTCCAGAACACGCTGTTGTCGGGGGAGTACGTCGGCGTTCGCCGCTGCTCCTCCGCCAGCGACGACCTAATGCGGGCGAACTCTGCCCGCCGGTCCGTCCCGGTGGGAGCGGGTGGCACCGGCACGCCGCCAGCGCTCAAACGCCACGCGCCCGGCACCCTCATGTCTGGGGGAGCCGGGTAGTCGGCCTCAAAAAGGAGGCGCGCCTCCCACTCGTGGAGGTGGCGGCGGCCGAAACCGTTCTTCACCGCGGAATCGCCTGGGTACCGCGCTGCCATTGCTCGTCGACGGGGGGGGGGGGGGGGGGGGGGGGGGGGGGGGGGGGGGGGGGGGGGGGGAAGAGAGGCGATGTGCTTTAGTGTGGCGTTCACCGGCGAGGCGGGCGGCGGGAGGCACATGCCAGGCGACGCGTGGCGGGCGTCGTGGCGCTGGGCGACGCGACGCTTCACTGCGCGGTATCAATGGGCATGCTGACCGGCGCGCTGCATCACGGCAGGCGCGACATCAATGGAGGCAACGGCGCTGCAGCTTTGGCATTAATTCCCACGGGAAACGAGGCAATGTGGACGACGAAGCGGCCCGTCGCTGACAGGGCGGGCCCATCACAGTTCGCGCTAAAAACGGTCCGTCCGGCGCTCCCACGCGACCCCAGCGCGCCGGGTTTGAGTTGGGTACGCCGGCGTCAACTTCGGCCCAATCTGGCAAAAAACGGGCTCCTGAGGACGCGACTGGACCATTTTTCCGACGCCGGCGCCAAAAAGTGGCCTGGGGGCCTGTTGGGGGCGCGGCTGGAGATGCTCTTAGCATGGCATCTTCAAGACCCTTGAAATATAAATGTTTGGACCAAGCTGTTAGAACGCTACAATTCATCCAAAGAGGTATCTCATGGGTCCGCGAGCGCTTCCGGTTGTCTGAAATACCGCAAACTGGACGCAAATGAAAGGAAGCTTTGCGGATGTCCGGATCACCATCCGGTACGCGTCCGACCGTCACGTCCCATCCCAAAACCCTCTCCGCCCGAAAAGCCAACGCGGCGACGACAAGCCTACTCCGGCGTCGCATTGAAGCCGGCTACGCGTCCATTTGCTTGGTTGCGCCTATTTAAGCGGCATGTCCTTTCCCCGGCGCCATCCACACCAGACCACGCATCCTTTGCTCTCCGCTCACCGCCTCTCCTCCCCTCTCCGTTTTCGCTCACCGTCGTCAACGATGACGAAGTCGTGGTTCTCCACGCCGGCAGCTGGTTGCACCGGATCTTCTTACAAATCCGGATCTTGGCACCAGCATCGTTGTTCTCCGCGGCCATCGACCTCCACGGCGGTCGGCTCCTCTGTGAAGGAGGAGATCGTCACCTCCTCCGATGACGAGGAGGATCAAGAGCCGCAGCAGCTACGCCTCCTCGCCGAGGCGGTGACGACGGGCGAGGGAGTACATGGCGCAAATAGAGCTCATAATTGAGCAATCGCTCAGGTACCGCGGTGTAGCACTGCCCTCGCCGCCGCGAGCCCGCATCAAGGAGGAGCCAACATCGCCATCTCACCATCACGTAAAGGCGAAGACGGCGTCATCGCCTCTTCGACGCATCAAGTCAGAGCCAACGCTCCCCCAATCAATCAAAGCGTTCAAATCAGACGCCGCATGAAGTAGGAGCTGACATCGCCGCCTCGCTACGTCTAAGGCGGCAAGGCCATGAAGGAGGAGGTGCCCCTGTTAATTGTGATGGCGCACGGGTGCCTCCTCCACTACATTGGCGGTGGCTCGTTGTCGTGGATCATCATGTCGGCGGAGGACAGGGCGACCACGTAGGCGGTGCAGAGGGAGTCACTCAACGCAATGCGTCAAGCAGCGTTAATGAAGTTCAAAGAGGCGTCGGCATGGGTCCACATGGAGGCCTGGGCCATTGACCACCGCGGAGACCTCCGCACCATGACTACGTTGGCTCGATGGGGAGCTCACCAAGATCATGGGGGAGTGGTCGCTCAATGACACCTTCGTCATTGTCGACAGGGGCCAGGGAGGGCTCCTCACCAGGGGCGGTGTTGGCCGAGGCAGACCTCCACACAACACAGGAGGAAGCCGAGCGGCTCCTCCACAAGCGCCAAGCGGTGGTTGAGCAGGGCTATTGTGCCCCCGCGCCCTCCTGATGCTGAAAGGATCACTCCAACGACGACAGCAACGGAGGTGCTGTCAGCCAGCCCAGCGAGGCATACAAGGTTACCATCCTCCACAAATTAGTCCAAGTTCTTTTAGGTTTTAATCGAACAAATGAAATATCCATTTTACATAAAATATATCAAATTTATGTCCATTTGCATGCATTCCGTCATGTTTGCATGAATTATGTCTAAATTAATTTGTATTGCAGGAAGAGGTTTGGGGGCAAGTATTTGATGGTCAGCTCCTGTATCAATGTCCGGAGACGCGTACGCGGACAAATACTATGTCCATTTTGGGGGGCCAGTGTTGGAGATGCCCTAAATCCAATAAGGGCATATCTAATTTCGTGTCCCAAATGGGACGCACTATCCCTCCATGGCCTCACCCGCAGACATGGATACAAAATCCAGCCACCCAACCACATGACCATAATGCGTGCATGCATTTCAAACAAAATTTAACAAAAAAAATACATATTTCATGCAAATCTGGATAATTTTATTTAAACCAGACCAAATTCATGAAAATTTTGACATATTTCATTAAACAAAAGCGGTCAGACATAATCCTAGCCTAAATCTTCACCGGCTTTGGGCACTTTCGTGTCCCATGTCCTGCTCTTCCTCGGACGTGGATGACCCTATGTCCCGTGTCTTACTCTTCCCCGTACATGGACGGTTCCGTGTCCCACGTCCTACTCTTCGCCGTAGTCTGCCGCTTGGCCGTGGATGTTGCCAGTCGAGGTAAGGTTGGCGATCGACATGGACAATTGATATGTGTCTCCAACGTATCTATAATTTTTTATTGTTTCATGCTATTATATTACTAATCTTAGATACTTTTTATGCAACATTACATCATTTTTGGGGACTAGCCTATTAACTCAGTGCCTAGTGTCAGTTGCTACTTTCTGCTTGTTTTTGGTTTTGCAGAAAATCTATACCAAGCGGAGTCCAAACATGATGAAACTTTTTGACGATTTTTTTCTAGACATAAGAGACCCTAAAAGTTTTGGGGGAGGACCAGAACACCTACGAGGAGACGGGAAGGCAACAGGGCCGCCCTTGGGGGGTAGGCGCGCCCTAATGCCTTGTGGGCCCCTCGTGACTTCGTGTGACCTAATTCTAGTGTTATGAATTCCCTAATATTGGAAAACCCCCAGAGCATCCACCGAAACAACTTTTCCATCGTCGCAAGTCTCTGTTCTTTCGTGATCCCATCTGGAGGCCTTTTCTGTACTTTACCATAGGGGGAAATCAATCACAATGGGCCTCTACATCAACCTTACTGCACCTCCAATGATGTGTGAGTAGTTCACCACAAACCTACAGGTCCATAGTAATTAGCTCTCTCTCTCTCTCTGATTTTCAATATAATGTTCTCCTCAGAGTTCTATTCGATGTAATCTTCTTTTGCGGTGTGTTTGTTGGGACCCGATGAATCGTGAGTTTATGATCAGATTATTCATTGAAAGTATTTGAGTCTTTTCTTAACTTTATTATGCATGATTGTTATAGCTTTGTATTTCTCTCCGATCTATCCGTTTGGTTTGGCCAACTAGATTGATTTATCTTCAGAAGGAGAGGTGGTTTGTAGTGGGTTCAATCTTGCGGTGTCCTCACACAGTGACAACAGGGGCAGCGAGGCACGTACCGTACTGTTGCTATTAAGGGTAAAATGACAGGGTTTAATCATATTGCTTGGTTTTATTCTATCTACGTTGTGTCTATCATACTTCATGCACTACTCTATTTGTTATAAACTTTATGCGTAGAGAGGCAAGCATAGAAAGATCTCGAAGTGGAGTAATAGTAGTAGATGCAAGTAGGAGTCGGTCTACTTGTCACAGACGTAATGCCAATATACATGATCACTGCCATGAATAACATTATGACTATGCTCTTTTCTGTCAATTGCCCAACAGTAATTTGTCTACCCACCGTATGCTATCTTTATGAGAGAGATGCCTCTAGTGAAAACTATGCCCCCGAGTCTATTCTAATCATATTACAAAAACCAAAAATACCTTGCTGCGGTTTTCTTTGTTTTATTTTACTTTGCAATTTATCTATCACCTATTACCAGATTTGATCTTTGCAATTAACGAGTACAAGGGGATTGACAACCCTCTTTCCCGCGTTGGCTACAAGTATTTGCTCTCGTGCGTGTAGGTACTATTGATGGGTGTTTGCGTGGTTCTCCTATTGGTTAGATAACCTTGGTTCTCTACTAAGGGAAATACTATCCGCTACTATATTGCTTCACCCTTCCTCTTCGGGGAAAATCCCAATGCAGCTCACAAGTAGCAGAAAGAATTTCTGGCACCGTTGCCGGGGAGACATCATCAAATACCTACAAGTTCCTTCATACACATTGTCATTTACTTGTTCTACTTACTATTTGCTTTTATTTGCCTTCTCTTTTTCATATCCCTCCACTTCTCTAAAAGAAATCAAAAACGCAAAACTATTTTTTTATATTTTGCTTGCTTGCTTGAAGTTGCTATCATGTCTGAGTTTGAGAAAGTTATTGTTGAAAGCGCTAGTGAAGATAGTGCTAGTCAGTATCATGAGGGTAAGGCTAAATAATTTGATCTTAGTTATGATCCTCCTGAGAATAAAGCTCACCATAATGATGCTCCCACAATCTTAAAAACTAAAACTTATCGTGTGGGTCTGGGAATATTATTGGAAAGAATGTCATCCAAGAATTCTTTAATTGCACAGGAGTCATACCACTAATTAAAGGATCTATTCTTGATAAAAAGATTGCTATGTGGATGCCATCGGTATGCTTGTGGTTAAAGTAGAAAGTATTTTTTGCATATTCATGCTGTCCTACAAAAGATGTTCTTTGAACCACCCAACATCCATGATCCAAAAGTTAAAAAGAATACTACTATCATCCTTATGCATGAATTTGATTATATAATACACGAATCTAGGGACATCTTTTCCTTTATAAAATAGATTGTGACCATCCTCCAACAGAAGAAATTCTTCATGATAACGTAGGTTGGAATCTAATGACTATCATGCTTATGGTCAAAATATTAGGAGGAAAGTTCCTCATCCGAAATTAATTAAAGCCTTATACAACAATGCTTGTGATAAATTTGAATGGATCTCCAAAGGAATTGACGAAGGATTTAGTGAAGAACGGTTTGAAAACATCACTAGAGATCCTATTGATGATGAAATCCATGTTTTATATGAGGACCCCTATGGTGATGATTCAGAGTTTGAAGTTATGAATGTTAAAATTACCGAACGAAGTCTCTTCAACTATTTAAGCTCACCCAAACTGGTACAACAAGGTGCTATACAAACGGTTTTTAACCCCTTTTCGTGACGGCGTTCTGAACCGTCACCTAGTGAGTGACTGCGATAGGGGGGTCCTTCCCACACGATCCAGAAACCGTCGGGGGTATGCCCTCCTGGTATACACGCTCGGAAAAATGAGGTTGTATGCGACCGACGAGCGATCAAATACGGTTATACGTATAGTAGTGCTAAAAAAATACAATTATATAGGCGAAATCGTTTACGGTCGTAAGTACATCCCACACAGTCAGTCCTTACAAAACGTTTCCGTCCGTATGTATATTCCACACAGTCAATCCAAGGAATACATTTCCGTTAGTATGTACATCCCACACAGTTAATCCAAGAAGTACGTTTCTGTTCATATATACATCCCACACAGTCACTCCAAGGAAATCGTTTCCATTCATAGGTACATCACACACAATTTTCCCCATTAAATCATTTGTGATAGCATTGCCATTGCACACGATATTAACATTTTTATCGTTTGCGTTACTGAATGCATCACAGACAGTGCGTAGAAAAAACTGTGTGGCAAAGGCTGTCCATCGCACACACTTTTTATGTGGTAAACATTTGCGCAAGGTGACCTAACACAAATAGTTTTCAAGAGGATGTCGTGTGTGCTTGTTCATTGATCCAACACGGTTTATTCCTAGAAACTGTGTGTGTTGCCTGAGGTCATCGCCCATGGTGTTTTCTCAATAACCGTTTGCAATAGAAAACCCCAATTAGCAGGCTAATTGCCCTATTATTAATAATCCATTTATTAATCTAATTGACATTTCATATTAAGCACATAATATATTTCATTTCCATATTAAGGAAGTAGGACTTCATAATTGAATTACATCAGAGTACAACATCATATAGCTTCAGCACTCAGCTACCCCATTACACAACTGCACCAGCACCAAGTTTCACATGCAACATCTACAACCTTTAGAAATTAGCATCATAGACGGAACATAGACAGATGAATCTCATTTGGAAAGCTGCTGAAGTGAAAGGCGAATATTGAGCCTTCATTGATGTTGATCATTGACCGTCCATCCTTCATCCTCTTCAGGAACACTTCAATGTTGAACCGTGGGTGTTGTATGAAAATCTTCCTCGCCTCCTGACCATATAGTGTTGGAAATATGCCCTAGAGGCAATAATAAATTGGTTATTATTATATTTCCTTGTTCATGATAATCGTTTATTATCCATGCTAGAATTGTATTGATAGGAAACTCAGATACATGTGTGGATACATAGACAACACCATGTCCCTAGTAAGCCTCTAGTTAACTAGCTCGTTGATTAATAGATGGTTACGGTTTCCTGACCATGGACATTGGATGTCGTTGATAACGGGATCACATCATTAGGAGAATGATGTGATGGACAAGACCCAATCCTAATCCTAGCACAAAGATCGTGTAGTTCGTATGCTAAAGCTTTTCTAAATGTCAAGTATCATTTCCTTAGACCATGAGATTGTGCAACTCCCGGATACCGTAGGAATGCTTTGGGTGTGCCAAACGTCACAACGTAACTGGGTGGCTATAAAGGTGCACTACGGGTATCTCCGAAAGTGTCTGTTGGGTTGGCACAAATCGAGACTGGGATTTGTCACTCCGTGTGATGGAGAGGTATCTCTGGGCCCACTCGGTAGGACATCATCATAATGTGCACAATGTGACCAAGGAGTTGATCACGGGATGATGTGTTACGGAACGAGTAAAGAGACTTGCCGGTAACGAGATTGAACAAGGTATCGGATACCGACGATCGAATCTCGGGCAAGTACAATACCGCTGGACAAAGGGAATTGAATACGGGATTGATTGAATCCTCGACATCGTGGTTCATCCGATGAGATCATCGTGGAACATGTGGGAGCCAACATGGGTATCCAGATCCAGCTGTTGGTTATTGACCGGAGAGTCGTCTCGGTCATGTCTGCATGTCTCCCGAACCCGTAGGGTCTACACACTTAAGGTTCGGTGACGCTAGGGTTGTAGAGATATTAGTATGCGGTAACCCGAAAGTTGTTTGGAGTCCCGGATGAGATCCCGGACGTCACGAGGAGTTCCGGAATGGTCCGAAGGTAAAGATTTATATATAGGAAGTCCTATTTTGGCCACCGAAAAATGTTCAGGATTTTTCGGTATTGTACCGGGAAGGTTCTAGAAGGTTCCGGAGTGGGGACCACCTGCATGGGGGGACCCACATGAACGTGGATAGTGGGGGCAAGGCACCACACCCCTGGTCAAGGCGCACCAAGATCCCCCCTTAGAAGGAATAAGATCATATCCCGAAGGGAGAAGATCAAGATCCCTAAAAAGGGGGGATAACAATCGGTGGGGAAGGGAAATGATGGGATTTCTTTCCCCCACCTTTGCCAATGCCCCAATGGACTTGGAGGGAAAGAAACCAGCCCCCTCCACCCCTATATATAGTGGGGAGGCGCATGGGAGCCGCACCCTAGCCCCTGGCGCCTCCCTCTCCCCTCGTAACACCTCTCCCTCTCGCTGAGCTTGGCGAAGCCCTGCCGAGATCCCCGCTGCTTCCACCACCACGCCGTCGTGCTGCTGGATCTCCATCAACCTCTCCTTCCCCCTTGCTGGATCAAGAAGGAGGAGACGTCTTCCCCAACCATACGTGTGTTGAACGCGGAGGTGCCGTCCGTTCGGCGCTCGGTCATCGGTGATTTGGATCACGACGAGTACGACTCCATCAACCCCGTTCTCTTGAACGCTTCCGCTCGTGATCTACAAGGGTATGTAGATGCACTCCTCTCTCTTGTTGCTAGATGACTCCATAGATTGATCTTGGTGATGCGTAGAAAATTTTAAAATTCTGCTACATTCCCCAACAGTGGCATCATGAGCTAGGTCTATGCGTAGTTTCTATGCACGAGTAGAACACAAAGTAGTTGTGGGCGTCGATTTTGTCAATTTACTTGCCGTTACTAGTCTTATCTTGATTCGGCGGCATCGTGAGATGAAGCAGCCCGGACCGACCTTACACGTACACTTACGCGAGACAGGTTCCACCGACTGACATGCACTAGTTGCATAAGGTGGCTAGCGGGTGTCTGTCTCTCCCACTTTAGTCGGATCGGATTCGATGAAAAGGGTCCTTATGAAGGGTAAATAGAAATTGGCATATCACATTGTGGTTTTTGCGTAGGTAAGAAACGTTCTTGCTAAGAAACCTATAGCAGCCACGTAAAAATTTGCAACAACAATTAGAGGACGTCTAACTTGTTTTTGCAGCATATGCCGTGTGATGTGATATGGCCAAAAGGATGTGATGAATGATATATGTGATGTATGAGATTGATCATGTTCTTGTAATAGGAATCACGACTTGCATGTCGATGAGTATGACAACCGGCAGGAGTCATAGGAGTTGTCTTAATTTATTTATGACCTGTGTGTCAACATAAACGTCATGTATTTACTTTACTTTATTACTAAACCGTTAGCCATAGTAGTAGAAGTAATAGATGACGAGACAACTTCATGAAGACACGATGATGGAGATCATGATGATGGAGATTATGGTGTCATGCCGGTGACGATGATGATCATGGCGCCCCGAAGATGGAGATCAAAAGGAGCAAAATGATATTGGCCATATCATGTCACTATTTGATTGCATGTGATGTTTATCATGTTTTACATCTTATTTGCTTAGAACGACGGTAGCTAAAATAAGATGATCCCTCACAATAATTTCAAGAAAAGTGTTCCCCCTAACTGTGCACCATTGCGAAGGTTCGTTGTTTCGAAGCACCACGTGATGATCGGGTGTGATAGATTCTAACGTTCGAATACAACGGGTGTAAGCCAGATTTACACACGCAATACACTTAGGTTGACTTGACGAGCCTAGCATGTACAGACATGGCCTCGGAACACGGAAGAACGAAAGGTCGAACATGAGTCGTATAGAAGATACGATCAACATGAAGATGTTCACCGATGATGACTAGTCTGTCTCACGTGATGATCGGGCACGGCCTAGTTGACTCGGATCATGTATCACTTAGATGACTAGAGGGATGTCTATCTAAGTGGGAGTTCATTAAATAATCAGATGAACGTAATTATCATGAACATAGTCAAAAGGACTTTGCAAATTATGTCGTAGCTTACTCTTTAGTTCTACTATTTTAGATATGTTCCTAGAGAAAATTTAGTTGAAAGTTGATAGTAGCAATTATGCGGACTGGGTCCATAAACAGAGGATTGTCCTCATTGCTGCGCAGAAGGATTATGTCCTTAATGCACCGCTCAGTGAGCTGAACCTCGAACGTCGATTGTGGATGTTGCAAACATCTGACATACACGTTTTGATGACTACATGATAGTTCAGTGCGTAATGCTAAATGGTTTAGAATTGAGGCACCAAAGACGTTTTTGAAACATCGCAGAACATATGAGATGTTCCAAGGACTGAAATTGGGATTTCAGGCTAGTGCCCACGTCAAGAGGTATGAGACCTTTGACAAGTTTCTTAAGCCTGGACACTAAGGAGAAAAGCTCAATCGTTGAGCATGTGCTCAGATTGTATGAGTACTACAATCGCTTGAATCGAGTGGGAGTTGATCTTCCATATGAGATAGTGATGGTTCTCCAAAGTCACTGCCACCGAGCTACTAGAGCTTCGTGATGAACTATAACATATCGGGGATAGATATGATGATCCTTGAGCTATTCGCGACACCGTGAAAGTAGAAATCAAATAGGAGCATCAATTGTTAATGGTTAGTAAAACCACTAGTTTCAAGAAGGGCAAGGGCAAGAAAGGGATACTTCATGAAACGACAAATCAGTTGCTGCTCTAGTGAAGAAACCCAAAGTTGAACCCAAGCCCGAGACTAAGTGCTTCTGTAATAAGGGGAACTGTCACTGAAGCAGAACCACCCTAGATACTTGGTAGATGAGAAGGCTGGCAAGGTTGAAAGAAGTATGTATTGGACATACATTATATTAAATGTGTACTTTACTAGTACTCCTAGTAGCAGCAGGGTATTAGATACCGGTTCGGTTGCTAAGTGTTGGTAACTCGAAATGAAAGTCTACGGAATAAATGGAGACTAGTCAAAGGTGAGACGATGATATGTGTTGGAAGTGTTTCCAAGGTTGATGTGATCAAGCATCGCACGCTCCGTTTACCATCGGGATTGGTGTTATTTGGTGTTTGCGTTGATCATAGACATGATTGGATTATGTTTATCGCAATACGGTTATTCATTTAAGGAGAATAATGGTTACTCTGTTTATTTGAATAATACCTTCAATGGTCTTGCACCTAAAATGAATGGTTTATCGAATCCCGATCGTAGTGATACACATGTTCATGCCAAAAGATATAAGATAGTAATGATAGTACCACATACTTGTGGCACTGCAATTTTAGTCACAATGGTATAAAACGCATGAAGAAGCTCAATGTTGATGGATCTTTGGACTCGCTTGATTTTGAATCACTTGAGACATGCAAATCATACCACATGAGCAAGATGACTGAAAGGCCTCGTTTTCAGTAAGATGGAACAAGAAAGCAACTTGTTGGAAGTAATACATCTTGATGTGTGCAGTCCAATGAGTGCTGAGGCATGTAGTGGATATCATTATATTCTTACTTCACAGATGATTTGAGTAGATGCTAAGTATATTTACTTGATGAATCACGAGTCTGAATTATTGAAAGGTTCAAGTAATTTCAGGGTGAAGTTGAAGATCGTCGTGACAAGAGGATAAAATATCTATGATATGATCATAGAGATGAATATCTGAATTACGAGTTTGGCACAGAATTAAGATATTGTGGAAATTGTTTCACAACTAATACAACCTGGAACACCATAGTGTGATGGTGTGTCCGAACATCATAACTGCACCCTATTGGATATGATGCATACCATGATGTCTCTTATTGAATTACCACGATAGTTTATGGGTTAGGCATTAGAGACAACCACATTCATTTTAAATAGGGCACCACGTAATTCCAATGAGATGACACCGTATGAACTATGGTTTAGAGAAACCTAAGCTATCATTTCTTAAAAGTTTGGGGCTGCAACGCTTATGTGAAAAAGTTCTAGGCTGATAAGCTCGAACCCAAAGCGGATAAATGCATCTTCATAGAGTACCCAAAACAGTTGGGTGTACCTCCTGTCTCAGATCTGAAAGCAATAGGGATTGTTTCTAGAATCAGGTCCTTTCTCGAGGAAAAGTTTCTCTCGAAAGAATTGAGTGGGAGGATGGTGGAGACTTGATGAGGTTATTGAACCGTCACTTCAACCAGTGTATAGCAGGGCACAGGGAGTTGTTCCTGTGGCACCTACACCAATTGAAGTGGAAGCTTATGATAGTGATCATGAAACTTCGGATCAAGTCACTACCAAACCTCGTAGGACGACAAGGATGCGTACTACTTCAGAGTGGTACGTAATCCTGTCTTGGAAGTCGTGTTGCTAGACAACAATGAACCTACGAGCTATGGAGAAGCGATGGTGGGCCCGGATTCCGAAAATTGGCTCGAGGCCATAAAATCCAAGAGAGGCTCCATGTATGAAAACAAAGTGTAGACTTTGGAAGAACTGCTTGATGGTCATAAGGCTGTTGGGTACATATGGATTTTAAAAGAAAGACGGACAATGGTGGTAAGTATCACCATTAAGAAAGCTCGACTTGTCGTTAAGATGTTTTCCAACAAGTTCAAGGAGTTGACTACGATGATACTTTCTCACTCGTAGCGATGCTAAGAGTCTGTTGGAATTATGTTAGTAATTACTGCATTGTTTATGAAATCTTGCAGATACGATGTCAAAATATTGTTTCCTTGACGATTTTCTTGAGGAAAGGTTGTATGTGATACAACCAGAAGGTTTTGTCAGTCCTGAAAAATGCTAACAAGTATGCAAAGCTCCAGCAATCCTTCTAAGGACTGGAGTAAGCATCTCGGAGTTGGAATGTACGCTTTGATGAGATGATCAAAGCTTTTGGGTTTATACAAAGTTTATGAGAAACTTGTATTCCCAAAGAAGTGAGTGGGAGCACTATAGAATTTCTGATGAGTATATGTTGTTGACATATTGTTGATCAGAAATGACGTAGAATTTCTGAAAAGCATATAGGGTTATTTGAAAAGTGTTTCTCAATGGAAAACCTGGATTAAGCTACTTGAACATTGAGCATCAAGATCTATAAGGATAGATCAAAACGCTTAATGGTACTTTCAAATGAGCACATACCTTGACATGATCTTGAAGGTGTTCAAGATGGACCAGTCAAAGAAGGAGTTCTTGCCTGATTTGTAAGGTATGAAGTTATGAAGTTAAAGCTCGACCACGGCAGGAGAAAGAGGAAGGACGAAGGTCGTCCCCTATGCTTTTGTCATAGGCTCTATACAGTATGCCATGCTGAGTACCGCACCTGATGTGTGCCTTGCCACATGTCTGGCAAGAGGGTACAAAGGTGATCTAGGAGTAGATCACCAGATAGCGGTCAAAATTATCCTTAGAGGAATAAGGATATGTTTCTCGGTTATGGAGGTGATAAAGAGTTCGACGTAAAGAGTTACATCGATGCAAGCTTAACACCTATCCGGATAGCTCTGAGTAGAGATACTGGATACGTATAATGGAGCAACAATTTAGAATAGCTCCAAGTAGAACATTTATTTGAAATGGCTCCAAATATAGCGTAGAGATTTGCGAAGTACATACGGATCTGAATGTTGCAGACCCGTTGACTAAAACCTCTCTCACAAGCATAACATGATCAAACCCAGAACTCATTGAGTGTTAATCACATAGTGATGTGAACTAGATTATTGACTCTAGTAAACTCTTTGGATGTTGGTCACATGGCGATGTGACCTGTGAGTGTTAATCACATGGCGATGTGAACTAGATTATTGACTCTAGTGCAAGTGGGAGACTGTTGGAAATATGCCCTAGAGGCAATAATAAATTGGTTATTATTATATTTCCTTGTTCATGATAATCTTTTATTATCCATGCTAGAATTGTATTGATAGGAAACTCAGATACATGTGTGGATACATAGACAACACCATGTCCCTAGTAAGCCTCTAGTTAACTAGCTCGTTGATCAATAGATGGTTACGTTTCCTGACCATGGACATTGGATGTCGTTGATAACGGGATCACATCATTAGGAGAATGATGTGATGGACAAGACCCAATCCTAATCCTAGCACAAAGATCGTGTAGTTCGTATGCTAAAGCTTTTCTAAATGTCAAGTATCATTTCCTTAGACCATGAGATTGTGCAACTCCCGGATACCGTAGGAATGCTTTGGGTGTGCCAAACGTCACAACGTAACTGGGTGGCTATAAAGGTGCACTACGGGTATCTCCGAAAGTGTCTGTTGGGTTGGCACGAATCGAGACTGGGATTTGTCACTCCGTGTGACGGAGAGGTATCTCTGGGCCCACTCGGTAGGACATCATCATAATGTGCACAATGTGACCAAGGAGTTGATCACGGGATGATGTGTTATGTAACGAGTAAAGAGACTTGCCGGTAACGAGATTGAACAAGGTATCGGATACCGACGATCGAATCTCGGGCAAGTACAATACCGCTGGACAAAGGGAATTGAATACGAGATTGATTGAATCCTCGACATCGTGGTTCATCCGATGAGATCATCATGGAACATGTGGGAGCCAACATGGGTATCTAGATCCTGCCGTTGGTTATTGACCGAAGAGTCGTCTCGGTCATGTCTGCATGTCTCCCGAACCCGTAGGGTCTACACACTTAAGGTTCGGTGACGCTAGGGTTGTAGAGATATTAGTATGCGGTAACCCGAAAGTTGTTCGGAGTCCCGGATGAGATCCCGGACATCACGAGGAGTTCCGGAATGGTCCGGAGGTAAAGATTTATATATAGGAAGTCCTATTTTGGCCACCAGAAAATGTTCGGGATTTTTCAGTATTGTACCGGGAAGGTTCTAGAAGGTTCCAAAGTGGGGCCCACCTGCATGGGGGGACTCACATGAACGTGGGTAGTGGGGGCAAGGCACCACACCCCTGGTCAAGGCGCACCAAGATCCCCCCTTAGAAGGAATAAGATCATATCCCGAAGGGATAAGATCAAGATCCCTAAAAAGGGGGGATAACAATCGGTGGGGAAGGGAAATGATGGGATTTCTTCCCCCCACCTTTGCCAACGCCCCAATGGACTTGGAGGGCAAGAAACCAGCCCCCTCCACCCCTATATATAGTGGGGAGGTGCATGGGAGCCGCACCCTAGCCCCTGGGGCCTCCCTCTCCACTCGTAACACCTCTCCCTCTCGCTGAGCTTGGTGAAGCCCTGCCGAGATCCCCGCTGCTTCCACCACCACGCCGTCGTGCTGCTGGATCTCCATCAACCTCTCCTTCACCCTTGCTGGATCAAGAAGGAGGAGACGTCTTCCCCAACCGTACGTGTGTTGAACGCGGAGGTGCCGTCCGTTCGGCGCTCGGTCATCGGTGATTTGGATCACGACGAGTACGACTCCATCAACCCCATTCTCTTGAACGCTTCCGCTCGCGATCTACAAGGGTATGTAGATGCACTCCTCTCTCTCGTTGCTAGATGACTCCATAGATTGATCTTGGTGATGCGTAGAAAATTTTAAAATTCTGCTACGTTCCCCAACATATAGGTGGTTTGAGAGGTAATCATTAGTGCACTGCTTTGGAAAGGCCTGAAAACAAGGATATGCATAAATATCTTCTCCATATTTGAAATGGCGCAAAGGAATTAAAAAGACAAGGTATAACAATTAGTACCATCCCGTAGTGAACTGATGTCTTCTTGATTGTGCATACAAAGATCTTGTTGCTTTCTGTCGCTAATTTCTTTATCATAACAATCTTTGTGAGTGTCTTGACTTGACTGATATTAATGGACAACTCATTTGCACATATGCAAAAGGGTCAAACAGTGGGTCAAAACCTCTGACAGCAAGACCTACGTGTGCAAGACCAAATTGTTAAAAACCTAATATTTAAAAACAAGAAGTGGAAAGGTGTGTTATTAACTACAACAAGCCTAATATTTAAAAACAGGCAAACGTAGTCATTCAAACTTGTATTGTGCAGGTCTAAGTACACTAGTTATTGGCCCTGTTTGGATCCATGGGTTAGAGTTAGTTTGAGCTAGTTTGGGCTCAAATAGCCCTAAAGTATCCAAACATGAGGGCTAGTTTGAGCTAGTTGCATCAAACCCACCCGAAACAACTATCCCACCCAAGAGGTGCTGATTGGGGTTAGTTCTCCTAGTGCATTTATTGTCAATCTAACACTGTCGTCCAAAGACCTCTTTGGCTAGAGTTAGTTCAGGGTTAGTCATTGTTGAGTATCATTATTATTTAGGAAACATAGGATAGTGTAGGATTTATTCTACCTTGACTTGTACTCCAAGATTACCATGTACTCCTATATATATGCCCACGAGGCTCAAGCAATACAATCAACTATTCCACAAATCTCTCTCTCTCTCTCCCCCCTTTTAACTGTAATGAATTAGAAACTAACTCTAACCTCTAGCTATGTTAGAGTATCCAAACAGTGCCATTGTTAAATCAAATGGAAAGGCGTGTTCAATACTCCCTCCGGTCCTTTTTACTCTGTATATAAAAATTGTCTGAAGTCAAACTTCATAAAGTTTGACCTTATTTATATGAAAAAATATCAACATCTAGCATGGTAAAGTTATAAAATATGAAAAATTTAAGTCATGACACATGTACTGGTATTTATTTCATATTGTGAATGTTGATATTTTGTTCTATAAAGTTGGTCAAACTTTAAGAGGCCCGACTTTAGACAAATCTTATATGCGATCTAAAAATATTCGGAGGGAGTACAACATGCTTAACATCAGCCAAATATACTCATACATAGAGCTATTGTTAAATTTGGTATTGATGAAATTGAACTGCACAGTTCATACTAGCACATATAGAACATCACATTGTTAATAGCTGAAATAAACAAGGCATACTACGAACAACCAAAGATGACAATTGAAACTGGACATATGCTAACTACAAACAACCGAACAAATATAAACCTTAGAAATAAACAAGGCGTAATGCAAACAACCTAATATAGCAATAAATACTGGACACGTTCTCACTACAAAAGGGGTTCGAGAAAACAAATCATGGGTTTCCTCACTTGTCACAGATTGGCTCCTCCTCGTGGTCGCCGTCGATGAGGTCTAACTTGCTAGCTGAGGATCCCGGGCCAGCGTCGGCAGGGCCATCGATGAGATCGACGGCTGTCGAACCCGAAGGGTTGGGGATGGGCAACTTAACCTATGACATAACCCGCGTCAAGCCATCGGTGTCGACGACCTCGATGTCATAGCTGGCGTCCGCAACATGCCAGAATACTCTAGCCTGCTGATTGAAAGGCTCAATCCAGGTCCATTCATCGTCGTCAGCTTCCTCGGCGGCCACCTAGCCGACGTCGGGCGAAGAGGCCACGGTAAAGCTCTTTTGGGCCATTCGCTCCTTGAGCTCCTCGGGAAGCGTAGCCGAGCTTAGGCTGCGATGCTTTGGACTGGGGGAGGGGGTGGGGATAGGGATCTTTGGGAAAGGGGGTGTTTCGTAGGTGTCATCTAAGAAACTCAGGGTGGCGAGGGTATGTATATCGGTGTGTAAAATGCACGGGCAGACCGGCAAAGGTTGACGATGGAGGCGGCGCGGTGACAGCGAAGGCGACCTAGCTAGGTTTGCAGCGAGCGAGGGATGGTGTGTATGTGTGTGAGCGGGGGATTTGGAGGGTGTGTGGAGGGGGTCCAAGGTGGTGTTTAAGGAAATTCCACGGGTACTGAAAATTTCACTAGGCGGGAGTAAAATGGCGGGGCAACCAAAAATTTGGATCAATGGATTGAAGCAGAGCGGGGCGGGAGTAACGAACATCACACACAGTTAAAATATAATAATCGTGTGCTATCAAACAGAAAAACACTCTAGCCGAGTAGGTATTTTTGAGATTGTGAGGGATGGAGGCGAGAGTAAAATGCCGGGGCTACTGAAAAATTTGGATCTACTGATTGAAGCAGAGCGGGAGTAACAGACATCGCACACGGTCCAGACTTACCAAACGTGTGCTATCAAACAGAAAAACCATCTACGCGCGTAGATATTTTCGAGAGGTGGAGGGAAGCCTCATACGTGGAGCCCAATCTACTATGATCATTTGGGTGACATGGGCAGGGACACGACACATAGGTAGTCCTAGGGAACCGTGTCTATTTCGTACCCGATCGCAGAAGGTTGCTGCATCCGACTCGTTTGCTGTTTATAAATTTGGCCAAAAACGCGGGAAAGGGTCAGAACACGAACACACTTGCATGTGGACCAAATATATGTATGAAAAGGGTGGTTTGATGTTCAAATACCCAATGCACAACTTTGATTGGCACCTGTTGCACAAAGCGCATGTTATTATTGGTAGCCCCCCCCAAACACACACACACACACACACACACACACACACACTTCGTGTTGCCGGGAGGGGAATCCTAGCTATGAACGCATGCCCCCAAATAGCTAGGTATGACATCTCACTGTACCGTAACACAAAACCGAAAGGAGTACATCAACCCCCCTCCCCTCTTTGCTTCCGATCAAATGTGAACCATGTGCGGGCCCACATATGTGTTCTTCTGGCATTACCAAATCACAAATTTGATGTGGCACATGTGCATCGAAAATTAACCGGGCATCCCCGACCCCATGGAGGTTCATCTAGTAGGAAGTAGTACGCCCCCCCCCCACACACACTTTGAGTCGGTGGGAGGGGGCATCTCACCAAGGCGTATTGTAAGATTGACCAAGAAGAATCACCACCTTGGTCGTATAACCTCTCTTGTTTGTTGGGTCAAAGTCATGCATTGACGTTCCACACGCGGCCCCACAAAATAGGCTAGCTTGTCACCGATAACCACGCGATGGAGTTCCTGAAGACAAGCACTACGTGCATCTGGCCCAAACATATGTATGAAGTATCATGTGGTGTTTGAATATACCCAATGCACAACTTTGATGTGGCCGCGTGCTTTTGGAACCGGAAAGTCCCCACACGGAGCGAGGGTTCACGACAGATAACCCACAAGTATAGGGGATCAAATGTAGCCGCTTTCGATAAGTAAGAGTGTCGAACCCAACGAGGAGCCAAAGGTAGAACAAATATTCCCTCAATTTCTATCGACCACCGATACAACTCTACACACGCTTAACGTTCGCTTTACCTAGAACAAGTATGAAACTAGAAGTACTTTGTAGGTGTGATAGGATAGGTTTTCAAGATAATAAAGAGCATGTAAATAAAAGCTAGGGGCTGTTTAGATAAAGACACAACTAAGTTAGTTTTAGTAGAGAGCTTGTTGTCACAGAAGAAAGTTATTTGTCCCTAGGCAATCGATAACTAGACCGGTAATCATTATTGCAATTTTATTTGAGGGAGATACATAAGCTAACATACTTTATCTTCCTAGATCATATGCACTTATGATTGGAACTCTAGCAAGCATCCGCAACTACTAAAGATCATTAAGGTAAAACCCAACCATAGAATTATAAGGCATCAAGTCCTCTTTACTCCCATATGCAAACAACCTACTTACTCGGGTCTGTGCTTCTATCACTCAGGCCACCCACCATAAGCAAATCATAAACATATTGCAAACCCTACAGTGGGGATCCCTCACGCTTGCGTGACACGGAGAGCACCATAGGACAACACTAATAATAAATCATGCAACTCAAACCAATCACGATCATCAATTAACCCATAGGACAAAACGGATCTACTCAAACATCATAAGATAGCCATACATCATTGGGAAATAATATATAGCATTGAGCACCATGTTTAAGTAGAGATTACTGATACGTCTCCAACGTATCTATAATTTTTGATTGCTCCATGCTATATAATCTTCTGTTTTGGATGTTTATGGGCTTTATTATACACTTTTATATTATTTTTGGGACTAATCTATTAACCCAGAGACCAGTGCCAGTTTCTGTTTTTTCCTTATTTTAGAGTATCGCATAAAAGGAAACTCAAACGGAGTTCAATTGAACTGAAACTTCACGGAACTTATTTTTGGATGGAAAGCAACCCGGGAGACTTGGAGTCCACGTCAAGGAAGCTTCGAGGAAGCCACGAGGTAGGGGGCGCGCCCTTCACCCTCGTGGGCCCCTCGTGGCTCCCCTGACGTACTTCTTCTGCCTATATATCTCCATATACCCTACAACGATCGGGGAGCACAATAGATCGGGAGTTCCGCCGCCAGAAGCCTCCGTAGCCACCGAAAGTCAATCTAGACCCGTTCTGGCACCCTGCCGGAGGGGGAATCCCTCTCCGGTGACCATCTTCATCATCCCGGTTCTCTCCATGACAAGGAGGGAGTAGTTCTCCCTCGGGGCTGAGGGTATGTACCAATAGCTATGTGTTTGATCTCTCTCTCGTGTTCTTGATTTGGCACGATCTTGATGTATCGCGAGCTTTGCTATTATAGTTGGATCTTATGTTTCTTCTCCCCCTCTACTCTCTTGTAATGGATTGACTTTTCCCTTTGAAGTTATCTTATCAGATTGAGTCTTTAAAGATTTGAGAACACTTGATGTATGTCTTGCCGTGCGTATCCGTGGTGACAATGGGATATCACGTGATTCACTTGATGTATGTTTTGGTGACCAACTTGCGGGTTCCGCCCATGAACTTATGCATAGAGGTTGGCACACGTTTTCGTCGTGATTCTCCGGTAGAAACCTTGGGGCACTCTTTGAAGTACTTTTGTGTTGGTTGAATAGATGGATCTGAGATTGTGTGATGCATATCGTATAATCATACCCACGGATACTTGAGGTGACATTGGAGTATCTAGGTGACATTAGGGTTTTGGTTGATTTGTGTCTTAAGGTGCTATTCTAGTACGAACTCTAGGGATGTTTGTGCCACTTATAGGAATAGCCCAACGGATTGATTGGAAAGAATAACTTTGAGGTGGTTTCGTACCCTACCATAATCTCTTCGTTTGTTCTCCGCTATTAGTGACTTTGGAGTGACTCTTTGTTGCATGTTGAGGGATAGTTATGTGATCCAATTATGCTATTATTGTTGAGGGAACTTGCACTAGTGAAAGTATGAACCCTAGGCCTTGTTCAACACATTGCAATACCGTTTACGCTTACTTTTATCATTAGTTACCTTGCTATTTTTATATTTTCAGATTACAAATACCTTTATCTACCATCCATATACCACTTGTATCACCATCTCTTCGCCGAACTAGTGCACCTATACAATTTACCATTTTATTGGGCATGTTGGGGACACAAGAGACTCTTTGTTATTTGGTTGCAGGGTTGCTTGAGAGAGACCATCTTCATACCATGCCTCCTACGGATTGATAAACCTTTGGTCACCCACTTGAGGGAAATTTGCTACTGTCCTACAAACCTCTGCACTTGGAGGCCCAACAACGTCTACAAGAAGAAGGTTGTGTAGTAGACATCAAGCTCTTTTCTGGCGCCGTTGTCGGGGAGGTTAGTGCTTGAAGGTATATATTTAGATCTTGCAATCGAATCTTTTTGTTTCTTGTTTTATCACTAGTTTAGTTTATAAAAGAAAACTACAAAAAAATATGGAATTGAGTTTGCCTCATACGCTTCATCTTTTTAGTATCTTTTGTGAGTATGATGGAAAGGAAAATTGTGGCAAAGTGTTAGAATAAGAATGCATTAAAATGTTTGGCACTAAATATTTGAATGATGAGCATGATTGCAATGTTGTTAGTATGAATTCCTTGAATATCCATGATGCTAATGATATGCAAAGCCACAAGCTTGGGGAAGATATGTTCGATGAAGATGATATTTTTTGTCCCCCAAGTTTTTATGAGAAAATTTATTATGATGAAAGCATGCCTCCTATTTATGATGATTATATTGATGAAAGTGGATTTGGAGAGGTCATGACTTTATTTTGTGATGAATCCACTATTTCGGAAGAGGTTCCAATTGATTATGAGAACAAAGTTGCTATCGATGATGATTATTGTGATGAATTGTATGCTATAAAGAATAATGATATCCATGAAACTTTTCATCATGATTTTAGTTTTCAATTAGATTATTCCTCACATGATAGTTATTTTGTTGATTTTGCTCCCACTATTATTCATGAGAAGAATTTTTCTTGTGTGGAGAGTAATAAAATTTCTATGCTTGTAGATCATGAAAAGAATGCTTTAGGTGCTGGTTATATTGTTGAATTCATTCATGATGCTACTGAAAATTATTATGAGGGAGGAACTTATGCTTGTAGGAATTGCAATAATATCATGTTCCCTCTCTATGTGCTTAAAGTCTTGAAGTTATGCTTGTTTTACCTTCCTATGCAAGTTGATTCTTGTTCCCACAAGTTGTTTGCTCACAAAATCCCTATGCATAGGAAGTGGGTTAGACTTAAATGTGCTAGTCATATTCTTCATGATGCCCTCTTTATGTTACAATTCTTATCTTTTATGTGAGCATCATTGAAATCATCATGCCTAGCTAGGGGCGTTAAACGATAGTGCTTGTTGGGAGGCAACCCAATTTTATTTTTGTTCCTTGCTTTTTGTTCCTGTTTAGTAATAAATAATTTATCTAGCCTCTATTTAGATGTGGTTTTATGCTTTTAATTAGTGTTTGTGCCAAGTAGAACCGTTGGGAAGACTTGGGGAAAGTCTTGTTGATCATGCTGTAAAAACCGAAACTTTAGCGCTCACGAGAATTGCTGCCATTTTTATTTGGAGAGTGATATTTAGTTAATTATTTTTCAGATGATTAATAGATAAATGCCTCAGGTCCAGAAATTTATTTGAGAATTTTATGAGTTCCATAAGTATACGTTTGATCCAGATTACTACAGACTGTTCTATTCTTGACAAATTCTGGTTTTCGTGTGTTGTTTTCTTATTTTAATGAATCTATGGCTAGTAAAAGAGTTTATAAACCATAGAGAAGTTGGAATACAGTAGGTTTAACACCAATATAAATAAAGAATGAGTTCATTATAGTACCTTGAAGTGGTGTTTTGTTTTCTTTCGCTAACGGAGCTTACAAGTTTTCTATTTAAGTTTTGTGTTGTGAAGTTTTGAAGTTTTGGGTAAAGATTCTATGGACTATGGAATAAGGAGTGGCAAGAGCCTAAGGTTGGGGATGCCCAAGGCACTCCAAGGTAATATTCAAGGACAACCAAGAGCCTAAGCTTGGGGATGCCCCAGAAGGCATCCCCTCTTTCGTCTTCGTTCATCGGTAACTTTACTTGGAGCTATATTTTTATTCGCCACATGATATGTGTTTTGCTTGGAGTGTCATTTTATTTTATTTGTTTTGATTAATGTTTGAATAAAATACCAAGATCTGAAATTATTAAATGTTAGAGAGTCTTCACATAGTTGCATAATTTGGATACTCATTGATCTTCACTTATATCTTTCGGAGTAGTTTGTCATTTGCTCTAGTGCTTCACTTGTATCCTTTTAGAGCATGGTGGTAGTTTTATTTTGAAGAAATAGATGAACTCTCATGCTTCACTTAGATTATTTTGAGAGGCTTAAATGGCATGGTAATTTTCTTAAATAATCCTAATATGCTAGGTATTCAAGATTTAGTAAAATTTTCTTATGAGTGTTTTGAATACTAAGAGAAGTTTGATGCTTGATGATTGTTTTGAGATATGGAGGTAATAATATCAAAGTCATGCTAGTTGAGTAGTTGTGAATTTCATAAGTGCTTGAAGTTTGCAAGTCCCGTAGCATGCACGTATGGTAAACGTTATGTAACAAATTTGAAACACGTGGTATTATTTGTTTGTCTTCCTTATGAGTGGCGGTTGGGGACGAGCGATGGTCTTTTCCTACCAATCTATCCCCCTAGGAGCATGCGCGTAGTGCCGAGGTTTTTGATTACTTGTAGATTTTTCAATAAGTATGTGAGTTCTTTATGACTAATGTTGAGTCCATGGATTATACGCACTCTCACCCTTCCATCATTGCTAGCCTCTTCGGTACCATGCATTGCCCTTTCTCACATTGAGAGTTGGTGCAAACTTCACCGGTGCATCCAAAAACTGTGATATGATACGCTCTTTCACACATAAACCTCCTTATATCTTCCTCAAAACAGCCACCATACCTACCTATTATGGCATTTCCATAGCCATTCCGAGATATATTGCCATGCAACTTTCCACCGTTCCATTTATTATGACACATTCATCATTGTCATATTGCTTAGCATGATCATGTAGTTGACATAGTATTTGTGGCAAAGCCACCATTCATAATTCTTTCATACATGTCACTCTTGGTTCATTGCATATCCCGGTACACCACCGGAGGCATTCATATAGAGTCATCTTTTGTTCTAGCATCGAGTTGTAATCATTGAGTTGTAAATAAATAGAAGTGTGATGATCATCATTTTCTAGAGCATTGTCCCAAGTGAGGAATAAAAAAAAAGAGAAAGAGAAAGGCCATAAAAAAGAGAAGGCCCAAAAAAAGAGAAAGGCCATAAAAAAAGAAGAAGGCCAAAAAATGAGAGAAAAAGAGAGAAGGGACAATGCTACTATCCTTTGCCACACTTGTGCTTCAAAGTAGCACCATAATCCTCATTATAGAGAGTCTCTTGTTTTGTCACTTTCATATACTAGTGGGAATTTTTCATTATAGAACTTGGCTTGTATATTCCAACAATGGGCCTCCTCAAGTTCCCTAGGTCTTCATGAGAAAGCAAGTTGGATGCACACCCACTAGTTTCTTTTGTTGAGCTTTCATACATCTATAGCTCTAGTGCATCCGTTGCATGGCAATCCCTACTCCTTGCATTAACATCAATATATGGGCATCTCCATAGCTCATTGATTAGCCTCGTTGATGTGAGACTTTCTCCTTTTTGTCTTCTCCACATAACCCCCTCATTATATTCTATTCCACCCATAGTGCTATGTCCATGGCTCGCACTCATATATTGCATGAAAGTTTATAGGTTTGAGATTAATAAAGTATGAAACAATTGCTTGGCTTGTCATCGGGGTTGTGCATGATGAGAGCATTCTTGTGTGACAAAAATAGAGCATGACTAAACTATATGATTTTGTAGGGATGAACTTTCTTTGGCCATGTTATTTTGAGAAGACATAATTGCTTAGTTAGTATGCTTGAAGTATTATTATTTTTATGTCAATATGAACTTTTATCTTGAATCTTTCGGATCTGAATATTCATGCCACAATTAAGAAGAATTACATTGAAATTATGGCAAGTAGCACTCCGGATCAAAAATTCTGTTTTTATCATTTACCTACTCGAGGACGAGCAGGAATTAAGCTTGGGGATGCTGATACGTCTCCAACGTATCTATAATTTTTGATTGCTCCATGCTATATTATCTTCTGTTTTGGATGTTTATGGGCTTTATTATACACTTTTATATTATTTTTGGGACTAACCTATTAACCCAGAGCCCAGTGTCAGTTTCTGGTTTTTCCTTGTTTTAGAGTATCACAGAAAAGGAAAATCAAACAAAGTCCAATTGACCTGAAACTTCACGGAACTTGTTTTTGGAAGGAAAGCGACCCGGGAGACTTGGAGTCCACGTCAAGGAAGCTTCGAGGAAGCCGCGAGGTAGGGGGGCGCGCCCACCCCCCTGGGCGCGCCCTCCACCCTCGTGGGCCCCTCGTGGCTCCCCTGACATACTTCTTCCGCCTATATATCTCCATATACCCTAAAACGATCGGGGAGCACAACAGATCGGGAGTTCCGCCGCCAGAAGCCTCCGTAAGCCAATCTAGACCAGTTCCGACACCTTGCCGGAGGGGGAATCCCTCTTCGGTGGCCATCTTCATCATCCCGGTGCTCTCCATGACGAGGAGGGAGTAGTTCTCCCTCGGGGCTGAGGGTATGTACCAGTAGCTATGTGTTTGATCTCTCTCTCTCTCTCTCGTGTTCTTGATTTGGCACGATCTTTATGTATCGCGAGCTTTGCTATTATAGTTGGATCTTATGTTTCTTCTCCCCCTCTACTCTCTTGTAATGGATTGAGTTTTCCCTTTGAAGTTATCTTATCAGATTGAGTCTTTAAAGATTTGAGAACACTTGATGTATGTCTTGCCGTGCGTATCCGTGGTGACAATGGGATATCACGTGATTCACTTGATGTATGTTTTGGTGACCAACTTGCGGGTTCTGCCCATGAACTTATGCATAGAGGTTGGCACACGTTTTCGTCGTGATTCTCCGTTAGAAACTTTGGGGCACTCTTTGAAGTACTTTTGTGTTGGTTGAATAGATGGATCTGAGATTGTGTGATGCATATCGTATAATCATACCCACGGATACTTGAGGTGACATTGGTGTATCTAGGTGACATTAGGGTTTTGGTTGATTTGTGCCTTAAGGTGTTATTCTAGTACGAACTCTAGGTCTGTTTGTGACACTTATAGGAATAGCCCAACGGATTGATTGGAAAGAATAACTTTGAGGTGGTTTCGTACCCTACCATAATCTCTTCGTTTGTTCTCCGCTATTAGTGACTTTGGAGTGACTCTTTGTTGCATGTTGAGGGATAGTTATGTGATCCAATTATGCTATTATTGTTGAGAGAACTTGCACTAGTGAAAGTATGAACCCTAGGCCTTGTTTCAACGCAGTGCAATACCGTTTACGGTCACTTTTATCATTAGTTACATTACTGTTTTTATATTTTCAGATAACAAATACCTTTATCTACCATCCATATACCACTTGTATCACCATCTCTTCACCGAACTAGTGCACCTATACAATTCACCATTGTATTAGGTGTGTTGGGGACACAAGAGACTCTTTGTTATTTGGTTGCAGGGTTGCTTGAGAGAGACCATCTTCATCCTATGCCTCCTACGGATTGATAAACCTTAGGTCATCCAGTTGAGGGAAATTTTCTACTGTCCTACAAACCTCTGCACTTGGTGGCCCAACAACGTCTACTAGAAGAAGGTTGTGTAGTCAACATCAAGCTCTTTTCTGGCGCTGTTGCCGGGGAGGTTAGCGCTTGAAGGTATATATTTAGATCTTGCAATCGATTGACTCTCTAAAACTTGCGGGTTGTCTCCCTAGCAGTGCTTTCTTTAAAGCCATTAAGCTAGGCATATAGTGCTCAAGTAATGAATCCACCCAGATCCCAAGGTATATCAAAGCCAATTTTAATTAACAATGATTTGTGATTTAGTAGTGAGCACAAAGTAACATATATCATGCAACAACGAAGTCTAACTCTCTTCCTATGCATCGGCATGTCATAAAAGAACAATTCATGCACACATAGTAAAGGCCAATGCATAGTATAAACAGTTTCTTGCAATTTTATCATATTGGAAACATGGAGAGGCGGAGATGTAGTTCCTCTCTCATAATAATTGCAAGTAGGAGCAGCAAGCACATGCATATTATATCTATCAAAATCATCATGTGTAGTAGTAAAACGCAACCCATCAATATAATCCTTAATAAGGGCAAACTTCTCCGATATAGTGTAGTCGGGAGAATTCAAATAGATAATAGGACTATCATGCGTGGGTGCAATAGCAACAATTTCATGTTTAACATAAGGAACTATAGCAAGTTCATCTCCATAAGCATAATTTATATTGGCATCTTGGCCACAAGCATAGCAACCATCATCAAAAATGGATACTTCAAAAGAATCAACGGGATCATCACAATCATCATAGCAATCATCCTTCGGTAAGCACGAAGGGAAATTAAACAATGTATGAGTTGAAGAGTTACTCTCATTAGAAGTTGGGCACGGTTAGCTAATCCGCTCTTCCTCCTTTTGTTCTTCGCTCTCCTCATCATCTTTTTCATCCAATGAGCTCACAATTTCATTAATTTCTTCTTCCATAGACTCCTGCAAAATATTAGTCTCTTCTTGGACAGCGGAGACTCTCTCAATAAAATCATCAATATCGGAATTGAATTCATAATTTTCATAGCAATATTTAAGTATAGCAAAATTTTCAGGTCTGTAAACAGTATCATCAAGATTTTCACACTCTTTAAACAAAGATTCAATTTCATAAGCACCCATAAAAGAAACGAATTCTTCTATTCGTTCCACATCATAGTAATCATATATACCATTAGCATAAGAAGCTAAGGTTTCATTATCATTAAATTCACATGAAAAGGGAAGGTGTGTGATGACCCACAAGTATAGGGGATCTATCGTAGTCCTTTCGATAAGTAAGAGTGTTGAACCCAACGAGGAGCAGAAGGAAATGATAAGCGGTTTCCAGCAAGGTATTCTCTGCAAGTACTGAAATAAGTGGTAACAGATAGTTTTGTGATAGGATAATTTGTAATGAGCAACAAGTAACAAAATTAAATAAAGTGCAGCAAGGTGGCCCAATCCTTTTTGTAGCAAAGGACAAGCCTGGACAAACTCTTACATAGAGAAAAGCGCTCCCGAGGATACATGGGAATATCGTAAAGCTAGTTTTCATCACGTTCATATGATTCGCGTTCGGTACTTTGATAATTTGGTATGTGGGTGGACCGGTGCTTGGATACTGTCCTTACTTGGACAAGCATCCCACTTATGATTAACCTCTATTGCAAGCATCCGCAACTACAACAAAAGTATTAAGGTAAACCTAACCATAGCATGAAACATATGGATCCAAATCAGCCCCTTACGAAGCAACGCATAAACTAGGGTTTAAGCTTCTGTCACTCTAGCAACCCATCATCTACTTATTACTTCCCAATGACTTCCTCTAGGCCCAAACAATGGTGAAGTGTTATGTAGTCGACGTTCACATAACACCACTAGAGGAGAAACAACATACATCTCAACAAAATATCGAACGAATACCAAATTCACATGACTACTAATAGCAAGACTTCTCCCATGTCCTCAGGAACAAACGTAACTACTCACAAAGCATATTCATGTTCATAATCAGAGGGGTATTAATATGCATATAGGATCTGAACATATGATCTTCCACCAAATAAACCAACTAGCATCAACTACAAGGAGTAATTAACACTACTAGCAACCTACTAGTACCAATCCCGGACTTGGAGACAAGAATTGGATACAAGAGATGAACTAGGGTTTTGAGAGGAGATGGTGCTGGTGAAGATGTTGATGGAGATTGCCCTCTCCCGATAAGAGGAGCATTGGTGATGACGATGGCGATGATTTCCCCCTCCCGAAGGGAAGTTTCCCCGGCAGAACAGCTCCGCCGGAGCCCTAGATTGGCTCCGCCTCGTGGCGGCGGAGTTTCGTCGAAGAAGATGGCTTATGATTTTTTCCCCATCCAAAGGCTTCATATAGCAGAAGATGGCCATCGGAGGGCCACCAGGGGGCCCACGAGGTAGGGGCGCGCCCCCACCCTCGTGGGCAGGGTGTGGCCCCCCTGGTGAACTTCTTGAGCTCGATATTTTTTATATATTCTGAAAACGTCTCCCGTGAAGTTTCAGGACTTTTGGAGCTGTGCAGAATAGGTCTCTAATATTTTCTCCTTTTCCAGCTCGGAATCCCAGTTGCCGGCATTCTCCCTCTTTATGTAAACCTTGTAAAATAAGAGAGAATAGGCATAAGTATTGTGACATAATGTGTAATAACAGCTCATAATGCAATAAATATCGATATAAAAGCATCAAAATGGACGTATCAACTCCCCCAAGCTTAGACCTCGCTTGTCCTCAAGCGAAAGCCGAAATCGGAAAATATGTCCACATGTTTGGAGATAGAGGTGTCGATAAAAGTAAAATACGGACATGAGGGCATCATGATCATTCTTAGAACAACAACTTACATAATTCTTGTCATATGACTTCTTATGCTAGAGTAATAATTCAATCACAATTTCAAGTATGGATCGTAAACTTCATTGAAAACTAGCAAACTATAATCTCAGTCATTGGAGCAATTGCAATTTATCACAACATAGGAAAGAATCAATATATAAGAGCTTTTCAGCAAGTCCACATACTCAACTATCATATAGTCTTTCACAATTGCTGACACTCACGCAATACTTATGGGTATGGAGTTTTTATCGGACACAGAGAAAGATAGGGGCTTATAGTTTTGCCTCCCAACGTTTTACCTCAAGGGTAATGTCAACAATAAAAGTTCATGAAAACTCACATCCAATTAGCCATATATACCAGGATCTTTCCAACATACTGTGCTTGCCAAAGGATAAAATGTAAAAAGGAGGGGTGAAGATCACCATGACTCTTATGCAAGGTAGGAGATAAAAGTAAAAGATAGGCCCTTCGCAGAGGAAGCAGAGGTTGTCATGTGCTTTTATGGTTGGATGCACAAAATCTTAATGTGAAAGAATGTCACTTTATATTGCCACTTGTGATATGTGTTGGGGAACGTAGTAATTTCAAAAAAATTCCTACGCACACGCAAGATCATGGTGATGCATAGCAATGAGAGGGGAGAGTGTTGTCCACGTACCCTCGTAGACTGAAAGCGGAAGCGTTAGCACAACGCGGTTGATGTAGTCATACGTCTTCACGATCCGACCAATCAAGTACTGAACGTACGGCACCTCCGAGTTCAGCACACGTTTAGCCCGATGACGTCCCTCGAACTCCGATCCAGCCGAGTGTTGAGGGAGAGTTTCGTCAGCACGACGGCATGGTGACGATGATGATGTTCTACCGACGCAGGGCTTCGCCTAAGCACCGCTACAGTATTATCGAGGTGGACTATGGTGGAGGGGGGCACCGCACACGGCTAAAAGATCAAACGATCAATTGTTGTGTCTATGGGGTGCCCCTGCCCCCGTATATAAAGGAGCAAGGGGGGTGCGGCCGGCCAGGGAGGAGGTGTGCCAGGAGGACTCCTACTCCCACCGGGAGTAGGACTCCCCCCCTTTCCTAGTTGGATTAGGACTTGGGAGGGGGAAAGAGTGGAGGAGAAGAAGGTAGGGGGGCGTCACCCCCTCTCCTTGTCCTATTCGGACTGGGGGGGGGGGAGGGGCGCGCGGCCCAGCCCTAGCCGCCTCTCCTCTCTTCCACCTAGGCCCACTAAGGCCCATTAAGTCCCTGGGGGGTTCTGGTAACCTCCCGGTACTCCGGTAAAATCCCGATTTCAACCGGAACACTTCCGATATCCAAACATAGGCTTCCAATATCAATCTTCATGTCTCGACCATTTCGAGACTCCTCGTCATGTCCGTGATCACATCCGGGATTCCGAACAACCTTCGGTACATCAAAACATATAAACTCATAATATAACTGTCATCGAAACGTTAAGCGTGCGGACCCTACGGGTTCGAGGACTATGTAGACATGACTGAGACACGTCTCCAGTCAATAACCAATAGCGGAACCTGGATGCTCATATTGGCTCCCACATATTCTACGAAGATCTTTATCGGTCAGACCGCATAATAACATACATTGTTCCCTTTGTCATCTGTATGTTACTTGCCCGAGATTTGATCGTCGGTATCTCAATACCTAGTTCAATCTCGTTACCGGGAAGTCTCTTTACTCGTTCCGTAATACATCATCCCGCAACTAACTCATTAGTTGCAATGCTTGCAAGGCTTAAATGATGTGCATAACCGAGATGGCCCAGAGATACCTCTCCGACAATCGGAGTGAAAAATCCTAATCTTGAAATACGCCAACCAAACAAGTACCTTTGGAGACACCTGTAGAGCACCTTTATAATCACCCAGTTACGTTGTGATGTTTGGTAGCACACAAAGTGTTCCTCCGATAAACGGGAGTTGCATAATCTCATAGTCATAGGAACATGTATAAGTTATGAAGAAAGCAATATCAACATACTAAACGATCGGGTGCTAAGCTAACGGAATGGGTCATGTCAATCACATCATTCTCCTAATGATGTGACCCCATTAATCAAATGACAACTCATGTCTATGTTTAGGAAACATAACCATCTTTGGTCAACAAGCTAGTCAAGTAGAGGCATACTAGTGACAATCTGTTTGTTTATGTATTCACACATGTATTATGTTTCCGGTTAATACAATTCTACCATGAATAATAAACATTTATCATGATATAAGGAAATAAATAATAACTTTATTATTGCCTCTAGGGCATATTTCCTTCAGTCTCCCACTTGCACTAGAATCAATAATCTAGTTCACATCGCCATGTGATTTAATACCAATAGTTCACATCACCATGTGATTAACACCCATAGTTCACATCGACACGTGACCAACACCCAAAGGGTTTACTAGAGTCAATAATCTAGTTCACATCGCTATGTGATTAACACCCAAAGAGTACTAAGGTGTGATCATGTTTTGCTTGTGAGAGAAATTTAGTCAACGGGCCTGCCACATTCAGATCCGTAAGTATTTTGCAAATTTCTATGTCAACAATGCTCTGCACGGAGCTACTCTAGCTAATTTCTCCCACTTTCAATATGTATCTAGATTGAGATTTAGAGTCATCTGGATCAGTGTCAAAATTTGCATCGACGTAACCCTTTACGACGAACCTTTTTGTCACCTCCATGATCGAGAAACATATCCTTATTCCACTAAGGATAATTTTGACCGCTGTCTAGTGATCTACTCCTAGATCACTATTGTACTCCCTTGCCAAAAACAGTGTAGGGTATACAATAGATCTGGTACACAGCATGGCATACTTTATAGAACCTATGACCGAGGCATAGGGAATGACTTTCATTCTCTTTCTATCTTCTGTCGTGGTCGGGCTTTGAGTCTTACTCAATTTCACACCTTGTAACACATGCAAGAAATCTTTCTTTGACTGTTCCATTTTGAACTACTTCAAAATCTTTTCAAGGTATGTACTCATTGAAAAACTTATCAAGCATCTTGATCTATCTCTATAGATCTTGATGCTCAATATGTAAGCAGCTTCACCGAGGTCTTTCTTTGAAAAACTCTTTTCAAACACTCCTTTATGCTTTGCAGAATAATTCTACATTATCTCTGATCAACAATATGTCATTCACATATACTTATCAGAAATACTATAGTGCTCCCACTCACTTTCTTGTAAATACAGGCTTCACCGCAAGTCTGTATAAAACTATATGCTTTGATCAACTTATCAAAGCGTATATTCCAACTCCGAGATGCTTGCACCAGTCCAAAGATGGATCGCTGGAGCTTGCATATTTTTTTAACACTTTTAGGATTGACAAAACCTTCTGGTTGCATCATATACAACTCTTCTTTAATAAATCCATTAAGGAATGTAGTTTTTGTTTATCCATTTGCCAGATTTCATAAAATGCGGCAATTGCTAACATGATTCGGACAGACTTAAGCATAGATACGAGTGAGAAACTCTCATCATAGTCAATACCTTGAACTTGTCGAAAACCTTTTGCGACAATTCTAGCTTTATAGATAGTAACACTACTATCAGCGTCCGTCTTCCTCTTGAAGATCCATTTAATCTCAATTGCTCGCCGATCATTGGGCAAGTCAATCAAAGTCCATACTTTGTTCTCATACATGGATCTCATCTCAGATTTCATGGCCTCAAGCCATTTCGCGGAATCTGGGCTCATCATCGCTTCCTCATAGTTCGTAGGTTCGTCATGGTCAAGTAACATGACCTCCAGAACAGGATTACCGTACCACTCTAGTGCGGATCTCACCCTGGTTTACCTACGAGGTTCGGTAGTAACTTGATCTGAAGTTACATGATCATCATCATTAGCTTCCTCACTAATTGGTGTAGTAGTCATAGGAACAGATTTCTGTGATGAACTACTTTCCAATAAGGGAGCAGGTATAGTTACCTTATCAAGTTATACTTTCCTCCCACTCACTTCTTTCGAGAGAAACTCCTTCTCTAGAAAGGATCCATTCTCAGCAACAAATATCTTGCCTTCAGATCTGTGATAGAAGGTGTACCCAACAGTTACTTTTGGGTATCCTATGAAGATGCACTTCTCCGACTTGGGTTTGAGCTTATCAAGATCAAACTTTTTCACATAAGTATTGCAACCCCAAACTTTAAGAAACGACAACTTAGGTTTCTTGCTAAACCATAGTTCATATGGTGTCGTCTCAACGGATTTAGATGGTGCCCTTTTTTAATGTGAATGCAGCTGTCTCTAATGCATAACCCCAAAACGATAATGGTAAATCGGTAAGAGACATCATAGATTGCACTATATCAAATAAAGTACGGTTATGATGTTCGGACACACCATTACGCTGTGGTGTTCCAGGTGGCATGAGTTTGTGAAACTGTTCCACATTGTTTTAATTGAAGGACAAACTCGTAACTCAAATATTCGCCTCTGTGATCAGATCGTAGAAACTTTATTTTCTTGTTACGATGATTTTCCACTTCACTCTGAAATTCTTTGAACTTTTCAAATTTTTCAGACTTATGTTTCATCAAGTAGATATACCCATATCTGCTCAAATCATCCGTGAAGGTCAGAAAATAACGATACCTGCCGCGAGCCTCAACACTCATTGGACTGCATACATTAGTATGTATTATTTCCAACAAGTTTGTTGCTTGCTCCATTGTTCCAGAGAACGGAGTCTTAGTCATCTTGCCCATGAGGCACGGTTCGCAAGCATCAACTGATTCATAATCAAGTGATTCCAAAAGCCCATCAGCATGGAGTTTTTTCATGCGCTTTATACCAATATGACCCAAATGGCAGTGCCACAAATAAGTTGCACTATCATTATTAACTTTGCATCTTTTGGATTCAATATTATGAATATGTGTATCACTACGATTGAGATCCAACGAACCATTTTCATTGGGTGTATGACCATAGAAGGTTTTATTCATGTAAACAGAACAACAATTATTCTCTAACTTAAATGAATAACCGTTTTGCAATAAACATGATCAAATCATATTCATGCTCAACGCAAACACCAAATAACATTTATTTAGGTTTAACACTAATCCCGAAAGTGTAGGGAGTGTACGATGATGATCATATCAATCTTGGAACCACTTCCAACACACATCGTCACTTCACCCTTAACTAGTCTCTGTTCATTCTGCAACCCCCATTTTGAGTTACTACTCTTAGCAACTGAACCCGTATCAAATACTGAGGGGTTGCTATAAACACTAGTAAAGTACACATCAATAACATGTATATCAAATATACCTATGTTCACTTTGCCATCCTGCTTATCCGCCAATTACTTGGGGTAGTTCCGCTTCCAGTGACCAGTCCCTTTGCAGTAGAAGCACTCAGTCTCAGGCTTAGGTCCAGACTTGGGCTTCTTCGCTTGAGCAGCAACTTGCTTGTCGTTCTTCTTGAAGTTCCCCTTCTTCCCTTTGCCCTTTTCTTGAAACTAGTGGTCTTTGTCAACCATCAACACTTGATGCTTTTCTTGATTTCTACCTTCATCGATTTCAGCATCACGAAGAGCTTGGGAATTACTTTTGTCATCCCTTGCATATTATAGTTCATCACTAAGTTCTAGTAACTCGGTGACAGTAACTAAAGAACTTTGTCAATTACTCTCTTATCTGGAAGATTAACTCCCACTTGATTCAAGCAATTGTAGTACTCAGACAATCTGACCACATGCTCACTAGTTGAGCTATTCTCCTCCATCTTGTAGGCAAAGTACTGTCAGAGGTCTCATACCTCTCGACACGGGCATGAGTATGAAATACTAATTTCAACTCTTGGAACATCTTATATGCTCCATGGTGTTCAAAAACGTCTTTGAAGCCCCGATTCTAAGCCGTTAAGCATGGTGCACTAAACTATCAAGTAGTCATCATATTGAGCTAGCCAAATGTTCATAACGTCTGCATCTGCTCCTGCAATAGGTCTGTCACCTAGCGGTGCATCAAGGACATAATTCTTCTGTGCAGCAATGAGAATAATCCCCAGATCATGGATCTAATCCATATCATTGCTACTAAAATTTTTCAACTTAGTTTTCTCTAGGAACATATCAAAAAAAAAACAGAGGAGCTAAACGCGAGCTATTGATCTACAATATAGATATGCTAATACTATCAAGACTAAGTTCATGATAAATTAAAGTTCAATTAATCAAATTACTTAAGAACTCCCACTTAGATAGACATCCCTCTAATCATATAAGTGATCACGTGATCCAAATCAACTAAACCATAACCGATCATCACGTGAAATGGAGTAGTTTTCAATGGTGAACATCACTATGTTGATCATATCTACTATATGATTCACGCTCGACCTTTCGGTCCCAGCGTTCCGAGGCCATATCTGCATATGCTAGGCTTGTCAAGTTTAACCTGAGTATTCTGCGTGTGCAAAACTGGCTTGCACCCGTTGTAGATGGACGTAGATCTTATCACACCCGATCATCACGTGGTGTCTGGGCACGACGAACTTTGGCAACGGTGCATACTCAGGGAGAACACTTTTATCTTGAAATTTAGTGAGAGATCATCTTATAATGCTACCGTCAATCAAAGCAAAATAAGATGTATAAAAGATAAACATCACATGCAATCAAAATATGTGACATGATATGGCCATCATCATCTTGTGCCTTTGATCTCCATCTCCAAAGCATCGTCATGATCTCCATCATCACCGGCATGACACCATGATCTCCATCATCTTGATC
Source organism: Triticum urartu (assembly GCF_003073215.2). Taxonomy (NCBI): domain Eukaryota; kingdom Viridiplantae; phylum Streptophyta; class Magnoliopsida; order Poales; family Poaceae; genus Triticum; species Triticum urartu. The sequence goes on from NC_053027.1 coordinate 154,857,273, forward strand.
TATATCATTGTGTCGTCACATGGTCGTCTCGCCAACTATTGCTCTTGCAACTATTGATATCGCATAGCGATAAAGTAAAGCAATTATTTGGAGCTTGCATCTTATGCAATAGAAAGACAACCATAAGGCTTTTGCCAGTTGCCGATAACTTCAACAAAAACATGATCATCTCATACAAAAACTTATATCTCATCACGTCTTGACCATATCACATCACAACGTGCCTTGCAAAAACAAGTTAGACGTCCTCTACTTTGTTGTTGCAAGTTTTACGTGGCTGCTACAGGCTGAGCAAGAACCGTTCTTACCTACGTATGAAAACCACAACGATAGTTTGTGAAGTTGGTGCTGTTTTAACCTTCGCAAGGACCGGGCATAGCCACACTCGATTCAACTAAAGTTGGAGAAACTAACACCCGCCAGCCACCTATGTGCAAAGCACGTCGGTAGAACCAGTCTCGCGTAAGCGTACGCGTAATGTTGGTCTGGGCCGCTTCATCCAACAATACCGCCGAACCAAAGTATGACATCCTGGTAAGCAGTATGACTTATATCGCCCACAACTAACTTGTGTTCTACTCGTGCATATGACATCTATGCATAAAACCTGGCTCGGATGCCACTGTTGGGGAATGTAGTAATTTCAAAAAAATTCCTACGCACACGCAAGATCATGGTGATGCATAGCAATGAGAGGGGAGAGTGTTGTCCACGTACCCTCATAGACCGAAAGCAGAAGCGTTAGCACAACACGGTTGATGTAGTCGTACGTCTTCACGATCCGATCGATCAAGTACTGAACGTACGTCACCTCCGAGTTCAGCACACGTTCAGCCCGATGACGTCCCTCGAACTCCGATCCAGCCGAGTGTTGAGGGAGAGTTTCATCAGCACGACGGCGTGGTGATGATGATGATGTTCTATCGACGCAGGGCTTCGCCTAAGCACCGCTACAGTATTATCGAGGTGGACTATGGTGGAGGGGGGCACCGCACACGGCTAAAAGATCAAACGATCAATTGTTGTGTCTATGGGGTGCCCCTGCCCCCGTATATAAAGGAGCAAGGGGGGGGGGGTGCGGCCGGCCAGGGAGGAGGCGCGCCAGGAGGAGTCCTACTCCCGAGTAGGACTCCCCCTTTCCTAGTTGGATTAGGACTTGGGAGGGGGAAATAGTGGAGGAGAAGAAGGAAGGGGGGGGGGGCGCCGCCCCCTCTCCTTGTCCTATTCGGACTGGGGGGAGGGGCGCGCGGCCCAGCCCTAGCCACATATCCTCTCTTCCACCTAGGCCCACTAAGGCCCATTAAGTCCCCGGGGGGTTCCGGTAACCTCCCGGTACTCCGGTAAAATCCCGATTTCACCCGGAACACTTCCGATATCCAAACATATGCTTCCAATATATCAATCTTCATGTCTCGACCATTTCGAGACTCCTCGTCATGTCCGTGATCACATCCGGGACTCCGAAAAACCTTCAGCACGTCAAAACATATAAACTCATAATATAACTGTCATCGAAACGTTAAGCGTGCGGACCCTACGGGTTCGAGAACTATGTAGACATGACCGAGACACGTCTCCGGTCAATAACCAATAGCGGAACCTGGATGCTCATATTGGCTCCCACATATTCTACGAAGATCTTTATCGGTCAGACTGCATTACAACATACGTTGTTCCCTTTGTCATTGGTATGTTACTTGCCCGAGATTCGATCGTCGGTATCTCAATACCTAGTTCAATCTCGTTATCGGCAAGTCTCTTTACTCGTTCCGTAATACATCATCCCGCAACTAACTCATTAGTTGCAATGCTTGCAAGGCTTAAATGATGTGCATTACCGAGATTTCCCAGAGAAACCTCTCCGACAATCGGAGTGAAAAATCCTAATCTTGAAATACGCCAACCAAACAAGTACCTTTGGAGACACCTGTAGAGCACCTTTATAATCACCCAGTTACGTTGTGATGTTTGGTAGCACACAAAGTGTTCCTCCGGTAAACGGGAGTTGCATAATCTCATAGTCATAGGAACATGTATAAGTTATGAAGAAAGCAATATCAACGTACTAAACGATCGGGTGCTAAGCTAACGGAATGGGTCATGTCAATCACATCATTCTCCTAATGATGTGACCCCATTAATCAAATGACAACTCATGTCCATGTTTAGGAAACATAACCATCTTTGGTCAACGAGCTAGTCAAGTAGAGGCATACTAGTGACAATCTGTTTGTTTATGTATTCACACATGTATTATGTTTCCGGTTAATACAATTCTAGCATGAATAATAAACACTTATCATGATATAAGGAAATAAATAATAACTTTATTATTGCCTCTAGGGCATATTTCCTTCAATATGGACCTTTATTATGCAGTCTGTCGCTTTTATTTCTTCCATATCACACGATCGTATAAAGCTTATTTTCTCCCACACTAATTAGTCATACATATTTAGAGAGAAATTTTTATTGCTTGCACCGATGACAACTTACTTGGAGGATTTTACTCAATCCATAGGTAGGTATGGTGGACTCTCATGGCAAAACTGGTTTAAGGGTATTTGGAAGCACAAGTAGTATCTCTACTTGGTGCGATGAATTTGGATAGCACGAGGGGGGAAGGCAAGCTCAACCATGTTGGATGATCCATGAAAATATAATTTATCTCAGATGTAAGAAAACATAACCCATTACGCTGTCCTCCTTGTCCAATGTCAACTCTTTAGCATGTCATATTTTAATGAGTGCTCACAATCATAAAAGATGTCCAAGATAGTATATTTATATGTGAAGACCCCTCTTTCTTTATTACTTCCTATTAATTGCAACGATGACCAAAACTATGTTTGTCAACTCTCAACAACTTTTATTCATCATACTTTTTCTATGTGAGCTCATTACTCTCCATAAGATCCATTTGATCTCTTTGTTTCCTTTTTATTTATTTCTCTTTTCTTTTATTCACTGAGGATCATGGCAAAATAATCAAGCCCTTGACTCAACACTAATCTTTATTATATATAGCTCACGGACTCGATTACATAGAGGGATCATAAAGCAAAACTCAAAACTAGATCATGCCATAAAATTTATTCTACTAGATCAAGATATTACCAAAAGGATCGAACTAAGAAAAACGGTATAGATAGAAGCGATGGTGATACGATACCGGGGCACTCCCCCAAGCTTGGCAGTTTCCAAGGGGAGTGCCCATACCAGATACTCAATTCTTCTTTGTTGGTGGAGAAGGTGATGGTTTTTTTGATGGCGTAGGTTTCTTCCTTAATTTACGCTTGAGGACAGAGTTTTGGTCCCTTCGGTCATCGATCTCCTGCTCCAGGCTCAGTATCTTTTTGCATAGTTCCTGCTTGTTTTCCTACAAGAGGCGAAAAGGGATAAACTCGATCTTAGGTTTCTTTACTCTATCCGGGAGGCTTGACTTTTTGAAATCCACATGCATGTCCCCAGGTTGAGGTAATGGGACTTCGTCTTCTTCTGAGCTCGTCTCCTCCCTTCCCTTGGGTTCATAGTCCTCTTCTTTTTCCGTAGTCCAACCACAATGCTCCACATCCCCATAGACTTTAGGATCTGCAAGGTAATCAACCAAATAGCTTTCTCCTTCCGAATCCTGGGACGACATTGATACGTCTCCGTCGTATCTACTTTTCCAAACACTTTTGCCCTTGTTTTGGACTCTAACTTGCATGATTTGAACGGAACTAACCCGGATTGACGCCGTTTTCAGCAGAATTACCATGGTGTTATTTATGTGCAGGAGCAAACATTCTCGGAATGACTTGAAACTTCACGGAGCAACTTTTCAGAAAATATGAAAAATACCTGCAAAAGATGAAGGCCAGGGGGCCCACCACCTGTCCACGAGGGTGGGGGGCGCCCCCCCTACCTCGTGGGCCCCATGTTGCCTCTCTGACTCCAACTCCAACTCCATATACTGTGTTTCGGGATGAAAAATCAGAGAGAAGAAATCACCGCGTTTTACGATACGGAGCCGCCGCCAAGCCCTAAAACCTCTCGGGGGGGGGGCTGATCTGGAGTCCGTTCGGGGCTCCGGAGAGGGGAATCCGTCGCCATCGCCATCATCAACCATCCTCCATCACCAATTTCATGATGCTCACCGTCGTGCGTGAGTAATTTCATTGTAGGCTTGCTGGACGGTGATGGGTTGGATGGGATCTATCATGTAATCGAGTTAGTTTTGTCAGGGTTTGATCCCTAGTGTCCACTATGTTCTGAGATTGATGTTGCTATGACTTTGCTATGCTTAATGCTTGTCACTAGGGCCTGAGTGCCATAATTTCAGATCTGAACCTATTATGTTTTCATCAATATATGAGAGTTCTTGATCCTATCTTGCAAGTCTATAGTCACCTATTATGTGTTATGATCCGTTAACCCCGAAGTGACAATAATCAACATACTTACCGGTGATGACCGTAGTTTGAGGAGTTCATGTATTCACTATGTGTTAATGCTTTGTTCCAGTTCTCTATTAAAAGGAGGCCTTAATATCCCTTAGTTTCCATAAGGACCCCGCTGCCACGGGAGGGTAGGACAAAAGATGTTATGCAAGTTCTTTTCCATAAGCACGTATGACTATATTCAGAATACATGCCTACATTATATCAATGAACTGGAGCTAGTTCTGTGTCACCCTAGGTTATGATTGTTACATGATGAACCACATCCGGCATAATTCTCCATCACCGATCCATTGCCTATGAGCTTTCCATATATTTTTCTTCGCTTATTTACTTTTCAGTTGCTATTGCTATCATCACTACAAAATACCAAAAACATTACTTTTATTACTGTTACCTTTTGCTACTGTTATCACTACTATCATATTACCTTGCTGCTAAACACTTTGTTGCAGATATTAAGTTTCCAGGTGTGGTTGAATTGACAACTCAACTGCTAATACTTGAGAATATTCTTTGGCTCCCCTTGTGTCGAATCAATAAATTTGGGTTGAATACTCTACCCTCGAAAACTGTTGCGATCCCCTATACGTGTGGGTTATCAAGACTATTTTCTGGCACCGTTGCCGGGGAGCATAGCTCTATTCTTTAAGTCACTTGGGATATATATCTGCTTATCATTATGAAGAACTTGAAAGATCCAAGAACCAAGATTTATCCCTCAACTACGAGGGGAGGTAAGGAACTTCCATCTAGCTCTACACTTGATACACCTTCTGTTTTGAGTAAGCTTGCGACACCTACACCTGCTTCTGCTATTCGTTCTGATATGTCGCATGTTATTGATGATGCCACTTTTGCTATGCATGATACTTATGATGAAACTACTTCTATGTCTGATACTACTGTGCCACTTGGTAAATTTCTTGATGAACAACTTGCTAGAGCTAGAGAAATTAAAAATATTGAATCTGATGATACTGATGAAAGTGATGATGAAGAATCACTTGTTATTCCTAAGGTTTATGTTTTTCATCAAGAAGCTTCTTTAGCTATTTTATCTTGCAAACTAGAAATGAACTCAAAAGGTTATTAGCTAAATGGAGTAAGCAATCTCTAAATGCTAGAATGAAACCTGACCCTGCTTTTCCTACTTCACCTATCTTTGTTACTGATAAGTATTATGAATTCTCTGTTGATCCTGATATAATTACTTTGGTTGAATCTGATCCTTTTCATGGTTATGAATCTGAAACTGTTGTGGCACATCTTACTAAATTGAATGATATAGCCACCCTATTCACTAAAGATGAGAGAACTCGTTACTTTTACATCCTTAAAATATTTCCGTTCTCATTAAAGGGTGATTCTAAGATATGGTTTAATTCTCTTGATCCAGGTTGTGTGCGTAGTCCCCAGGATATGATTTATTACTTCTCTACTAAATATTTCCTTGCTCATAAGAAACAAGCTGCTTTAAGGGATATATATATATATATATAATTTTGTGCAAATTGAAGAAGAGAGTCTCCCACAAGCCTGGGGGAGGCTTCTCCAATTACTTAATGCTTTGCCTGATCATCCTCTTAAGAAAAATGAAATACTTGATATCTTTTATAATGGACTAACCGATGCCTCCATAGATTACTGTAGGATCGAAGGTATGTCTAGAGGGGGGGGGGGTGATTAGACTACTTGACCAATTAAAAATCTATCCTTTTCCCAATTTTAGTCTTTGGCAGATTTTAGATATCTTAGCGCAAGTCAAGCAATCTTAATACAATTCAAGCAAGCATGCAAAGAGTCTATGAGCAGCGGAAAATAAAGCATGCAACTTGCAAGAATGTAAAGGGAAGGGTTTGGACAAATTCAAACGCAATTGGAGACACGGATGTTTTTGTCGTGGTTCCGATAGGTGGTGCTACCGTACATCCACATTGATGGAGACTTCAACCCACGAAGGCTAACGGTTGCGCGAGTCCACGGAGGGCTCCACCCACGAAGGGTCCACGAAGAAGCAACCTTGTCTATCCCATCATGGCCATCGCCCACGATGGACTTGCCTCACTAGCGGTAGATCTTCACGAAGTAGGCGATCTCCTTGCCCTTACAAACTCCTTGGTTCAACTCCACAATCTTGTCGGAGGCTCCCAAGTGACACCTAGCCAATCTAGGAGACACCACTCTCCAAGAAGTAACAAATGGTGTGTTGATGATGAACTCCTTGCTCTTGTGCTTCAAATGATAGTCTCCCTGAGGGAGTCCTGGATTAGGGGGTCTCCGGACAGCCGGACTATCTCCATTGGCCGGACTGTTAGATTATGAAGATACAATATTGAAGACTTCATCTCGTGTCCGGATGGGACTCTACTTGGCGTGGAAGGCAAGCTAGGCAATACGGATATGGATATATCCTCCTTTGTAACCGACCTTGTGTAACCCTAACCCTCTCCGGTGTCTATATAAACCGAAGGGTTTTAGTCCGTAGGACAATAACCACAACATACAATCATACCATAGGCTAGCTTCTAGGGTTTAGCCTATCTGATCTCGTGGTAGATCTACTCTTGTAATACCCATATCATCAATATCAATCAAGCAGGACGTAGGGTTTTACCTCCATCAAGAGGGCCCGAACCTGGGTAAAACATCGTGTCCCCTGCCTCCTGTTACCATCCGGCCTAGACGCACAGTTCGGGACCCCCTACCCGAGATCCACCGGTTTTGACACCGACGTTGGTGCTTTCATTGAGAGTTCCCCTGTGTCGTCGCCGTTAGGCTTGATGGCTCCTACTATCATCGATAGCGATGCGGTCCAGGGTGAGACTTTTCTCCCCGGACAGATCTTCGTATTTGGTGGCTTTGCACTGCGGGCTAATTCGCTTGGCCATCTGGAGCAGATTGAAAGCTACGCCCCTGGCCATCAGGTCAGGTTCAGAAGTTTGAACTACACGGCCGACATCCGCGGAGACTTTATCTTCGACAGATTCGAACCATAGCCGGGCGTGCCACACTGTCACGATGGGTATGACCTAGCTCTGCCGCCGAAGAGTACCCTAGAGGCCACGCCCGCATCAGCTCCGACCCTTAGCTTGGAGCCAACTGCGCCAATCGAGGACAGGTGGTTAGACACCGCCTCAGGGGCTGCAGTCGCAACGATGATCGAGCCAAACACCAGCCTAATCCTCTGCGCAGCCCGTGACCCCAAGGTGCCGGACTCTTTTTCTGACTCCGAACCGCCCGCGCCCTGGCCAATCGAATCCGATTGGGCGCCAATCATGGAATTCACCGCCGCGGATATCTTTCAGCACTCGCCCTTCGGCGACATTCTGAATTCACTAAGGTCTCTCTCTTTGTCAGGAGAGCCCTGGCCGGATTATGGCCAATAGGATTGGGATGCGGACGACGAAGAAATTTGACGCCCACTCACCACCCACTTAATAGCCACTATCGATGACTCAACCGACATGCTCGACTTCGACTCCGAATACATCGACGGTATGGACGACGATGCGGGAGGCGAAGAGGAACCACCACCCACAGGGCGCTGGACGTCCACCTCATCATATGACGTATACATGGTGGACACACTAAAAGAAAACGACGACGAGGAACAGAAGGACGCTTGTTCCCTTGAGAAGCAGTCAAAGTGGCGGCGCAAGCGCCGCCCCAAATCCCGCCTCGGAAGAAATAACGATCATACAGACCCAGCGTTGGAGCAGGGCGAACCACCGCCGGACCACGGCAATACGGAGAATCAAACCGGACAAACCAATTCTGTCAAAGATGATAGTCCGGACGACATAATGCCAGACAAGCACCCGGAGCAGCAGAATACCCGCCAAAGGCTTGTTGCCACCGCGAGGAGTCTGAAAAAGCAGAAGCAAAGGCTCAAGGCTGCGCAGGACACACTCCAAATCAGATGGAGTAAAGTACTCAACACAGAAGTGAAGTACGGCGGCAATCGCCCCACCAAGAGCTACCCAAAGCGGAAGTTGCTACCTGAATTCGATGAGGAGGCCTCAGACCCCCCACAACCAAAAATTAAAACAACCATCTGGCCGGATAGACGACCTCACGGCCAACATAAAGCGGCAAGCAACGCCGCACATAAGCCAATACGCGGTTTACGCGAGGGCTCGCATCAAAAGGAGGGCGAAACCAGATCCATCTATGGACCACGCAAGCGTGCTCCAGCATACGATGCAAAACAACAAACATCCGAACAACGCAGTACACCCAGATATCGGGGTGCCGCACACCCCCTATGTTTCACCGATGAGGTGCTGGACCATGAATTTCCAGAGGGATTCAAACCCGTAAACATAGAGGCATACGATGGAACAACAGACCCTGGGGTCTGGATTGAGGACTATATCCTCCATATCCACATGGCTCGGGGAGATGATCTCCACGCCATTAAGTATTTACCCCTCAAACTCAAAGGGCCAGCTCGGCAATGGCTTAAGAGCCTCCCCGAAAGCTCCATTGGAAGTTGGGAAGAGCTCGAAGACGCCTTTCAGGAAAATTTTCAAGGGACTTATGTCCGACCTCCGGACGCGGATGATTTGAGTCATATAACTCAACATCCTGGAGAGTCAGCCCGAAAGCTTTGGAACAGGTTCCTTACTAAAAAGAACCAAATTGTCGACTGTCCGGACGCCGAAGCCTTGGCAGCGTTTAAGCATAGCGTCCGTGACGAATGGCTGGCCAGACACCTCGGCCAAGAAAAGCCAAGAACAATGGCAGCATTAACAAGCCTCATGACCCGCTTTTGCGTGGGCGAGGATAGCTGGCTAGCCAGATGCCGCACCAGGGACCCCAGTACATCCGAAGTTAGAGATGGAAATGGGAAATCACGGCGCAACATCAATAACAAACGCCGGAATAAATAAGACAGCATGAAGAGCACGACAGTAAACGCCGAATTCGAAAGCTCTCGGCGAGGTCAGCAAAAGCCTCCCTCTAAAGGCGCCAGAGACGAACTGTCCAGCCTAAACAAAATTCTGGACCAAATATGTCAGATCCATAGCACCCCTGGTAAACCCGCTAATCATACCCATAGAGAATGTTGGGTCTTCAAGCAGTCCGGCAAGCTCAATGCCGTACACAAGGGGGAGGATACACCAAGCGAAGACGAGGATGAGCCTCTCAAGCAAGACACTGGGGAACAAAAGAAATTTCCACCAGAAGTCAAAACAGTAAACGTGCTACACGTGATCAAGGGAAGAAACAAAACGGCACTCCCAGAAAAATATACCCAAGGGCCTATCACCACGGAGTCCTACCACTGGTCTTCTCAACCGATCACTTTCGACCATCGTGATTACTCAGCAAGTATCCGGCGTGCAGGATGGGCTGCCCTAGTATTAGACCCAATAATTGATGGATACCACTTCACACGAGTCCTGATGGACGGTGGCAGCAGTCTAAACATGATATACCAGGATACAATCCGCGAAATGGGGATAGACCCAACAAAAATTTGGCATAGCAATACTACCTTTAAAGGAGTAACGCCCGGCCCAGGGGCTCATTGCACGGGCTCCCTACTACTAAAGGTTATATTCGGCTTCCCCGATAACTTCCGTAGTGAACATTTAACCTTCCACATCGCTCCATTCCAAAGTGGCTATCAAGCACTACTCGGACGCGAAGCTTTCGCCCGCTTTAATGCAATACCGCACTACGCTTCCCTCACACTCAAGATGCCCGGCCCACGTGGCATCATTACAGTGAACAGAAGTATTAAGCGATCTTTGCGCGGCGAAGAGAGTGAGCAGCCGCACACTAAAAATGGCCTCACCAACTAAAGCATTTAACAGGCCGTCAAGACCTCGGACACGGTTAGACGAGTCCGGCGCAGCTATATGTAATTCATACCGGATCAATGGTCACACCCCTATTACAAATACAAGGGGCTCAACGCGCGTAGACAAGTGGCAATTTTTACTCATCTTGAATTATACATGGTTTCTTTAAAAACTATCTTTTTGCATGACAACTTTTTCACCTAAGTTCCTCTCTTTTACAGATGATCATCATGCTACACCCGTCCAGGATACGGCACAACGGAGACACAGGCGCAGACGTGCAGAAGGGTCCAGCTCCAAGGATTCTTTTTAGATTAAGACCCTGCGTAAACCTTTTTTCCTATCTCTTGTTGATACACATCCACCGAATTCTCAGCACAGTTGAGAAGGATGCTGACGTCTTGGCATGTGGCCACGTCAGAATAATGCACATACCTGGACACAAGGGGCTTCTTACAAAGGGCACTATTTAGGCCCGGTTTGTACCATAAAGACCGAATACCTTAGGGAGTGTTCGGCGTCGCGAGTTTGGCCTTATATGCATCAGCTCCGAATCATTGTCTTTGGTCAAATCTTGGGTTTGCCCGGCTCCTGTGTTTTGGTGCCTTACGTTCCGCTTTATCGGCTAAGGTAGCACCAGGAGAACTACTACGATTGTGCCCTGGTTCATCCGGACGACTCAGTAGAGAAAGCCGAAAACTGACTGTCATGATATAGCGTGAGACTGGTCAACCACTCGATGACCTATCGGAATGTTAGAATTCCTCTGCCTTAACGAAGGGCCGTTTTCCGGCCATGCATGTACGCATCCCGCGATCGGGAGAGTGCGGAGCCACTAGGGGCTATCTAGTAGCCCCACTGTCAAACTCCTATGGCTAAGTGAAAGTGTTAAAGCATTATAGTCTGATTGCCTCGTTCGCTACGCTATCACCTCCTTAATAGGACCAAGACGTTGGGTTAAGTGTGAACACGCGTTTTTCGCGAGCACCTCCGCATTATATGCGTGGGGGTTGAAGCCGACGGCTGCAATCTTTCGGGTTATACACATGTATACATAAACGACCGCATAGGAGGCATCATACTACTTTCAGGAAAAAGTATAAACATAGCCTTATAAAACTTCATAAAAGCATTGTGTTTACAATAAGAATACATATCACTCAAACATAATATTCTTCGAGCACTGGGCCTCTATCAAACGAGAACCCTCGAGAACCTCCTCGAAATAGTGCTCGGCAGCCACTCGGCCTATGGCCGAACCCTGCGCCGCAACAGTGGTAGCGTCCATCTCCGCCCAGTATGCTTTAACACGGGCAAGGGCCATCCGCGAGCCTTCTATGCACGCTGACCTCTTCATCGCATTAATGCACGACACCTCACCAAGGGACTGCTGCACTAAGCTGAAATAGTTGTTCGGCTTTGGCTTTTCCGGCCATAGCTGATCCACAACAGACCTCATGGCGAGTCTAGACAACCTATTCAGTTCGGCCCATTCGGCTAGCTGGTCAGTCAATGAAAGCGGACGCTCTGGAACGTTGAATTGTGACCAGAACAGCTTGTCCATTTCACGATCTCTCTGACCTTGGAAGTACTTGGCCGCATCGGCAGCGCTCGCCGCCAAATCCATATACGCATCTGCCAAACTCCACAGCCGATCCAGAGGGGCATACCGTGGATCTCCGAACTTCCTCCATAACATGAAGGGTTTCCCAGCCGCAATATCCCCAGCTTCCCGCAGCTCCTCCTTCTTCACTCTCATAGCAGAACGGGTGTCTTTGTCCGCCATCGTGGCCTTCTAAAGGTCCGTTGCCTTCGCTCGGTTTTCTTTTTCAAGGACCAGGCAACGGTCGGCAGTGTCTTTTAATTCTACGACCATCTTGGCCATCTTCTCTTGGCTCTCGCAATGTGCGGCCTTCTCGGCTTTCAACTCTTCGGCCGCCTTCAAAGCAGCTGCATTACTAATCCTTGCTTGTTCCTTGGCTCGGGCAAGTTCTGCCCGCAAGGTTTCCACGGTGCCAGCTCCATATGCAGTCACAACATATTAAAGATACTGGCATCATGCTGCTCTTACTATGTGGCGTTCACCAGATAATAACACTTACCCTGTGCCTCGTCAAGCCTCTGATTAACAAGCTCGATGTCGGCGTCTGCCGCATCCAGTTGTCGTTTTAATTTGGCAAATTAACTAGTCCGGCTAGCCACCGGAGCTTCCACCACCTGCACATAGGGGCAGTCTGGTTATTGCCTGGGAATATGATCCTCTGTTCGCTGCCGTTTTCGACGACAACCAGTCTCAGGGGCTACTATCTACACAGCGCACACCTAACATGTGCAGTACTATCACATATTATCTCACGTACCTCAAAGCCTGTCAGTAGACTCATAAAGGCTTCATGTAATCCTCTTTCGGCGGACGAAATTCTCTCCATCACCATACCCATCAGCGTATGGTGTTCTTCTGAGATGGCCGCTCGCCCCACCAACTCCCTCAAAACATCTGACCGCATACCAGACGGTGCCGGACTCTTTTGTCTGCTCTCTTCGGGAGCCGGACGCTGGGGACTTCGGGGGTCTATGGGATTATCTTCTGGCCTCACCGGATCCGGAGAGGCCCTCCGTGATGACACTTCGGGGTCGCCCGCTTCTTGAGAGGAGGAGTCCGGGGGAGGCGTTTCGCTCTCCATCATCTCTGGAAGAAGATCCCCCAAAGACGAGCTTAGCTGAGAGGGGCTAAGGCCCAAACTACAAGATATATGCGGTGGTTATTTTCTCAGAAAAAGATAGCATACCTTTACTATTAAAGTATTTTGGATCACTTACGACTCTTTGGAGGGTTGATCCCCCCACAGACTTTGTGCGGCAAAAGCACCCCCCAAGGCAGGACCCTCTGTGGGAGACTTCTTCTCCCGTTCGGAGGCTTCGGCTTCCGAATCCTCGGAAGCAGTCCTTTTCCTCCCCCGGTTATCCTCCTTCATGGAGACGCTCATTCCCTCGGTTGGAATGGGTAGCGATGGGGGCCCGCGTCCGCCCGTATTATCCCCCCCGTATCTTCCTTTGAGGGCTCCGGGCAAGGTGCGACCTCGAGCATCTTTTCCAAAACCAGATTTTCCAAACCCTCAGGGAGGGGGGCCAAACACCGAATCATCTTCGCCTTTGTTAGCCAGTCCTGGTCAAAAAGTGAACTCTCAGAAATAACTTCATGAAGAATAAAAGACAGTGTGTTCGGCTAGAGGATTTCTTACTTGTTTGGCGGCGCGGTTACTGCTCAGGCCCACGTCCTCGGTAATATCCGGACACTCTGAGGTCCGAAGAATGACTTGTACATCTCCTCGTGCGTCAGGCCGAGGAAAATTTGAATGGCACGCGGTCCCTCTGGGTTGAACTCGCACAAGAAAAGGGGCCGGTGTTTGCAAGGCTGGACTTGATGAACCAGCATAACTTGTATTACCACAACCAAATTAAAATCTCCCTCGAAGAGATCTCAGATGCGGCTTTGCAGTATAGGCACGTCCTTGGATGGACCCCAGCTCAGACCTATGCTAATCCATGACATCAGTTGTGGTGGAGAGCCCGAGCGGAAAGCAGGGGCAGCCGCCCACTTGGCACTTCTGGGAGCCGTGATGTAAAACCACTCCCGTTGCCATAATTCGGACACCTCTGGAAAGGAACCTTTCGGCCATGGAGCTCCTGCCATCTTGCCTATTGATGCACCTCTGCACGCTGCATGTTGCCCCTTGATCATCTTCGGCTTTACTTCAAAGGTCTTGAGCCACAGGCCGAAGTGAGGGGTAACGCGGAGGAAGGCCTCACACACGACAATAAATGTCGAGATGTGGAGAAAGGAGTCTGGAGCTAGATCGTGGAAATCTAGCCCGTAATAGAACATCAAACCCCTGACGAAGGGATCCAGAGTGAGGCCTAGACCTCGGAGGAAGTGGGAGATGAACACGATGTTCTCATTGGGTTCGGGAGTAGGGACGATCTACCCTCGAGCAGGCAGCCGATGCGAAACCTCGGCAGTCAAGTATCTGGCCTCCCTCAACTTCTTAATGTCCTCTTCCGTAATGGAGGAGGGCATCCATCAGCCTTGAAGGCTGGATCCGGACATGATTGAAGATCCAGAGCACCTAACCTGGGCTTTGGGTGTTAGAACTCGAGGCGGGGGAAGGGTTCGATTGAGCACGAGAGGGAAAAGCGAAAACCTTGTCCCTTTATAAAGTGGGTGAATATCAAGCGTCCTCTCCGTAGCCGTTTAGGACTTGCCTATAATCTAGGAGTCCTAGACACGGTTGGGTTACCCACCACCGCATTAATGAGAATCCCGTAATTGGGGGAACACGATCTCCGCTTCGACAAGACGTGTCAAGAAACCGCATCGCGTTATGTGTGGAGTTGGTTAAAAGAAACGGTTCAAATAATCACCGGGCCATGACGTAACGTTATGCTGCCAAAACAAGCCAGCAAATTAGATCTGCGAAAATATTATTCTCTCTACGGTGGAATGTGGAACTTATTTTACAGGGTCGGACACTATCCTCGTATTCAAATTCTTCTGTGATGTATTCGGAGAAGGAACCTGCCTTGCAATGCCGAAGACAATACTGCGCGCCGGACTCGTTGTCATTGAAGCCTGGTTCAGGGGCTACTGAGGGAGTCCTGGATTAGGGGGTCTCCGGATAGCCGGACTATCTCCATTGGCCGGACTGTTAGACTATGAAGATACAAGATTGAAGACTTCGTCTCGTGTCCGGATGGGACTCTACTTGGCGTGGAAGCCAAGCTAGGCAATACGGATATGGATATATTCTCCTTTGTAACCGACCTTGTGTAACCCTAACCCTGTCCGGTGTCTATATAAACTGAAGGGTTTTAGTCCGTAGGACAATAACCACAACATACAATCATACCATAGGCTAGCTTCTAGGGTTTATCCTCTCTAATCTCGTGGTAGATCTACTCTTGTACTACCCATATCATCAATATCAATCAAGCAGCACGTAGGGTTTTACCTCCATCAAGAGGGCCCGAACCTGGGTAAAACATCGTGTCCCCTGCCTCCTGTTACCATCGGGCCTAGACGCATAGTTCGGGACCCCCTACCCGAGATCCGCCGGTTTTGACACCGACACTCCCCAACACTCAACTCTCTCTCACAGGATATGGATTTGGTGGAAAGAAGATTTGAGTGGAAAGCAACTTGGGGAAGGCTAGAGATTAAGATTCATATGGTGGGAATGGAATATCTTGGCCTCAACACATGAGTAGGTGGTTTTGTCTCAGAAAATGTGTATTGGAAGTGTAGGTATGTTCTGATGGCTCTCTCCACGAATGAAGAGTGGGTGGAGGGGTATATATAGCCTCCACACAAAAACTAACCGTTACACACAATTTACCAATCTCGGTGAGACCGAATTGAGGGATAGTTGCACTTTCAATCTCCCCCTTTTTGGTAATTGATGACAACATATAGATCAAAGCTTCGACGAATGATAATAAGAGTGAAAAATATTGTCGCTTTGAGAAGTATGTGAAAAGCAAGAGCTCCCCCTAAATTTGTGCATAGTTTATGATTTGCTTTGGACTGCAAATGCACAGAGAGTTAGGCTCATGGGTTACTCTTCCATGTCACATACATCTTGGTGGAGCGCTCAAAATGATAATAATTAAATACATGCACTCATCACCAAGCAAAGTGAATGATCATATAGGGATAAAATGATAATGTCATCCAACAAGCATTAATGTAGCAGATGATCAAACGCACATGATCATCCAAGTATCACACAGACAGAAAGTATCTCAATCAAGCAAATAAAGTTCAACCACCAAAGCAAGAGAGAATAAAAAAGCAATGCTCTCTCTCAAAGCCTATGATCTATACATTTTTCTCCCCCTTTGGCAACAAGTTACCAAAAAGTTCATTGAAAATGCATAACACTAAATCGTCTCTCAGGCTTGGTCTTTAGGTGCTGGTGTCCGGAGAACTCCAAGAACGAAGGCTTTAGTCGATGTGGATGGAGCTGTTGGAGTAGGTGCTGGAGCTTGTGACACTGAAGCTGTAGCTGGTGCAGATGAAGTGGCTCTGGTGTCTGTTACTGGCATTGCAGTTGACCTCTGAGCTCTAGGCACTCTGGCAAATGCCTCAGTGGTTGTCTTGCCCTTCCTCTCCTGCATATCATTCTGAAGTTGCTCTACAACAGACTGGATCTCAGTTACCTTCACATCCATGTCATAGAACTTCTGCTCCATGATCCTTTCCAAGCTCTTCTGGTTTTGAGTCAGGGTGGTCAGCCCTTTCTCAATCCTTAGTGTGGATGCAATCAAGTAACCAAGCTGATCTTGCTTGCTCTTCAGAAGATACTGAGATGCCTCTTCTATGGTTGGCATCTTTGCAGCTTTCTCAGCCTTTGCCTTCTCCCTCTTTGCTTGAGCGTGCACAGAAGATGGTTCATCCTCATTCATAACCACTTGGTTGTCCTTAAAGTCTGGATAGATAGGCATGTGCTCCTTGTCCAACAAGTATGTGCCAGTGCCCATCTTGGAGTTAATCAACTCCTGGATCTGTGGTGCATACCCACGGCTTCTCTTTTGGTCAGCAGCTGTCCTCTTGATAGTTTCAACTATAAGACTCATGACCTTGAACTTTTGTGGCACATCAAATATATGTAGCAGATTGATGGAGTGGCCTCTGATCATTCTGTGATCACCAGACTTGGGCAGAAGAGTGTGCCTGAGGATCCAATTGATAGTAGGCAGTCCTGACAGCAGGTGTTTCACTGATCCAAATTGGTGAGTCTCAAGATCTGCATCAGGAATCTCCTTGTACATGCTAGCCATGGAATTGTGATCCTTCTTCTTCTTGGCATAGACATCCAAGTCATCTTCATTCTCCTTAGGAGCATTGATCAATTGAGCCCATTCTGCTACTGTTGACTGGTATCTAGTGCCTTCAGACATCCATACTATCTTGCCATCTGGGTAGAAGTGAGCTGTGGAGTAGAACTGCATGATAAGCTCATCATTCCACTTTGTGAGCTTCTGAGCCAGAAACTCATCAACTCCACAAGCTTTGAAACTGTCATATACTCCTGGATAGTGTTCTTCATTCTCCTTGATGTACTCCCATTTGACCCATCTCATGTAACATACTATTGGTTTCTTGTCAAGCAACACTGTCTCATAAAAATCCTGATGTTCTTTGGTATGGAACCTGTAGTCCACAACAGTTCTCCTTCTGGTGGCATATGGATCTGACTCTCTCCATAGCCTCAATCATGAGTCCTTCCTGATCTTCATGTTTTCTGCTACAGGATGAGCATCATTATGATCTAGAATTTTTGGCTTTAACTTCCTCAAAACATGTGTCTCATCATCTTCTTCTTCAGCAACAGTTTCAGGCATTGGGACCTTGTTTTTCTCAGCAGCTGGAATGTTCCTGGTACTCCTCTTTGGTGCAGTTTTGGGTTTTGGAGCCGCTGGCTTGGGAGCATCTTTGGTCTTAGATGAAGCAGCCCCTGATCTTATGGCATCTCCCATAAGTTTCTGTGCCTTAGGTGCTGGTGCAGCATCTTCTTCCTCTTCCTCTTCAGAGTCTCTCATCATAGATGGCTTTCCAATTACTCTGGACATGGTCTTCTTAACCCTCTCTTTCCTCTTCTTGCCATCTCCAGCTTCCTTGGGTTCAAGAGTGAGCTCCATTTTCTCACCTGTGGCAACTTTCCTAGGTTTAGACATTGGCTGTCTTCCTGCTGGCCTCTTGGTCTTCAGACCTGGCTTAGTTGCAGCAGCAGTGCTATATTCCTTTTTAAGCACTTTCTTCTTGGAAGTGGCCTCATCCTCAACTGCCACATAGTCTTCATCCTCAGATTCAGAAGTTTTCTTCTTTCTAGCCCTGGTGGCAGCTTTTGGCAAGTTGCTGGGTGTGCTCCTGCTTCCATCATCTGAGCTGCTAGAGGGACTAGTGCCCTCACTCATGTGAACCTGCTCCTTTGACTTGTTCTGACTATCACTTTGATCAGACATAATGCAATCTCTGACAGCTGACCCTGTGAATAGATTATAGATGAGGTAGAGTGGATGAGCATCACAAAATACAGAGGTTTTTGCAAAAGAATGAATCAAAAACTTAGTTTTAGTTTTCCTCAGAAAGCATTTTGGATCAACCGATTTGTAAACTCGGTGATACCGAAGCAGCTGTTGGAACCTAAACTAGTGAACTCGGTCAGACCAAGTCACAGTTCGGTGGCACCGAGACTGCTAGGGTTTCAGAAAGTCTTGAACTCGGTCACACCGATTTTCAATTCTCGGTCAGACCGAGAATCACATGTGCAATGGCCTGAGCCGAATCGGTGGTACCGAGTTCCACAACTCGGTTGGTCCGAGATGGTTTCGGCGGAAACCTAACCCTAAATTTTCAAATCATCTCTAATCTATGGAGTGTTTTTGACTGGATAAGATAGTTTCAATCGTGGCAAGATTCATGGCGAACACAATTTGCTA
Organism: Triticum urartu; assembly: GCF_003073215.2. Lineage (NCBI taxonomy): Eukaryota > Viridiplantae > Streptophyta > Magnoliopsida > Poales > Poaceae > Triticum > Triticum urartu. The sequence goes on from NC_053027.1 coordinate 154,876,027, forward strand.
GGAATCAGATAAGGATACCACAATGATCAAGTTCATACCCTAGTTCGGCGATGAACTCGCTACGGCGGCAACGACGGGGATGATTCCTGTTGACGGCGGCGGAGACCAGCGGCAAGAGGCAACTGGCGACGAGGAGGATGATCCGGAGACCCGGGAGGCAGAGTGGGCTAAGCGCGGGCGAAAGAGTTCGGAGAAAATTTCCAAAATTTTGCCCGTGGGTATATATAGCCTGACCATGTCGGTGTGACCGAGTGGAACAACTCGGTGGCACCGAGATGCATAACTGCAAGCAGTTGCTGCAACTCAGTGTGACCGAAAAGTTCAAATCGGTTGCACCGAGATTGAAAACCTAGATCGACTTAGTGATCTCGGTATGACCAAAATGGGTGAATCCGTCAGACCGAAACGCACAAAGAAGTTTTGGAAGTTTAAGTCTATGACGAATCGGGGACTCCGAGTGCTCCTCACACAGAGTGGTTCGAATCTGACTTGATCAAATTTTGTGATGTAGCATGAATAGAGTTTGAGACAAGAAAAGCATAGATAGCTAGAGAAGGTTCTTAGGCATTCTTGTCCATCCACTTGGCAAGAGAAAAAAGAAACCAATCAATCAAAACAACAAGTGGATGTCCTTGAATGAGTAAATTATGCAACCAACATGCTCACACAATAAAATGGCAATTGAAATATGTGGCAAAGCATGCACAACCAATTCTAGCATCTATCAAGCAATTGGCGATGACTAGGTCATCTATATATGAGTATATTGACTTAGGAATCAAATGAGAACATTTGATCATAGGTCATACTCATCGTTTAAGCACAAGTGGGGTTACCACTTTTACATAAAGCATTGTTGTTTTCACACCATTAGAGTTGCTTTAGCTCAATTCTTAGAGTAAATCTCCCCCTAGATGTGAGATCCCCCCTAAGAGGGATGAACTAACCTTGGGTTTTGTCGATGATGACTTCATGTAGATGTTGAAGATGTGGATGCTCAATGTTGATGTAGATCATTTGGAGCTATCCTTTGGAGTGAGTTGCACTTTCAATACCTACAAGGGTTAGTCCCACAAGGAACAAACAAGTTTATCCATAGGCATAGAGTGATGCACACACAAGATGATGTCTATGAAAGCTTTAGGTTACCTTGTCCCTTGTCTTACCAACAAGAGGGTTTGTGACTCCTTGAACTAGTGCAAGATGTGGAAGTTGATTGCACTCGTTCTTGCCAAAATGATAAGAGTGAAGTATGTTGGCGGAGTCACCCTCAAGAACTCTCTAGTTCTTCTTCTTCGGGATCCACACCATCTTGATGGGAATCCTCGGAGTTGTAGTTGTACTTGATGAAGTGGAACTTGATGTAGTCTTGGGAACCCACTTGACCAAGGCCTTAGGAGATTCTTCAAATGCATCAATTTCCTCTTGAAGCTTGTCCTTGCCTTTTTGCTTGTGGTCTTGTGGTGGAAGATCATCTTGAGCTTGTGTCCCTTTGAAAGAAGTAGGATCATACTTCTCTTGTTGAGGAACAAACTTCGTCTTGGGGTATTGATCTTCTTCCCACTAAACTCCATTGGCATTAAACTTTCGTTCAAAACCAACACCTTGGTTCTTCCGATGCCTTCCTTGCTTGCGTACAATTTCCTCGAATTGCTTACTCCCGGCAAGGCTCTTGTAAACACCTTTCTATATAATTCCCTTCAATAAGCTATTTTCTTGCTCAAGTGTAACTTGGCTAAGAGAATCATTAGTGGAATCAAGAGAACTACTAGAAGCAACAACATTGGATTTAGCATGATTATTGTTACTACTAGAGGAAGAATCTTTCTTGTTCTTGTTACTAGACTTGACTTGAGGCATGTAAGTGGATAAGAGTAAATGCTTGGAAATGTAAGAAGAACTTTTCTTGCAAAGATAATCATTGATTGCCTTCAAGAACTCATGCTCTTGCTCAAGGTTGAGCTTTTCAAAACGTAATTTCTCATGAGTCCTTAAAAGTTCTCGATGATCTCCTAAGATAGTTTCATGAGCTAACTTAAGAGTGTTTAGTTCTTTAGTTAGAGACTCAATCTTCTCCTTATCATTGTCATTCGTTTCATCTTGATTAGCCTGATTAATTGACGTTTCATCATAGTATTCATCACTAGAGTTGTCAACAAGTAAATCATCATCACATAACAAGTCATCTTCATCACTATTGAAATCAACATACTCGGGGTGTGATACCTTTGGACCTTTGGCCATGAAGCATCTTCCAATTCCTTCATTTGGTGAATCAAATATGTCGTAGGAGTTGGTTGACACAAATGCTAGACCGACAACACCTTCATCTTGAGTATATTCGGATTCGGAGTGATAGCTTCTCTCGGAGTGATTGTCGGAGTCGGAGCCGGATACCCATTCACCAACATGAGCTTGATGTCTTCGTTTTGTGTAGCTCCTTGATGACTTGTCCTTTCTTTCCGAATCCTTGCTTCTCCGTGAGGGTCTTCGTTCATAACGATCATCTCTACTCCTTCTTTCTCTAGCTGGTGATTCTTCTCTTCTACTTTTTCTTTTTGGAGAATCTTCTCTTCTTTTGTGGGGTGCCGTACACTCATTGGAATAGTGTCTGGGCCTTCCACAATTGTAGCAGTTTTGCTCTCAACTAGAAGATCTTTTGTCATTGTAGGACCTTGACTTGGAGCTTCTCTCTTTTCTTCTACTCTTGTAGAATTTGTTGAAGTTCTTCACCATTAAGCTCAATTCTTCATTGAAGGTTTGTTTCTCACTTGATGATGTGGGGGCTTCGCATGAGGCTCTGTAAGCACCACTTGATTTGTTGTGAAGTTCCTCCTTATCCTTGAGTGACATCTCATGAGCAACAATTCTTCCAATGACTTCCGTTGTCTTGAGATCTTTGTAATTGGGCATCATTTGAATCAATGTGCACACGGTATCATATTTTCCATCCAAGGCTCTTAGGATATTCTTGATGATGAATCTGTCGGTCATCTCTTCACTTCCTAAGCCGGCAATCTCATTTGTGATAAGATCAAGCCTAGAGTACATTTCAGTGACACCTTCACCATCCTTCATTTTGAACTTGTCAAGTTGACTTTGAAGCACATCCAACTTGGATTCCTTGACGGAGTCGGTACCTTCATGCATGTCAATCAAAGTATCCCAAATTTCTTTTGCATTCTCAAGACGACTGATTTTGTTGAATTCTTCGGGGCACAATCCGTTGAAGAGGATATCACAAGCTTGAGCATTGTATTGCAGCATTTTCAACTCTTCCGCGGTGGCTTCACGATTCGGTTCTCTCCCATCAAAGAATTCACCTTGTAAGCTGAGGGAGTCCTGGATTAGGGGGGTGTCCGGATGGCCGGACTATACCTTCATCCGGACTCCTGGACTATGAAGATAAAAGCTTGAAGACTTCGTCCCGTGTCCGGAAGGTACTTTCCTTGGCGTGGAAGGTAAGCTTGGCGATACGGATATGTAGATCTCCTACCATTGTAACCGACTTTCTGTAACCCTAACCCTCTCTGGTGTCTATATAAACCGGAGGGTTTTAGTCCGTAGGACAACATATAGAACAACAATCATACCATAGGCTAGCTTCTAGGGTTTAGCCTCTCCGATCTCGTGGTAGATCTACTCTTGTACTACCCATATCATGAATATTAATCAAGCAGGACGTAGGGTTTTACCTCCATCAAGAGGGCCCGAACCTGGGTAAAACTTCGTGTCGCTTGCCTCCTGTTACCATCCGGCCTAGACGCACAGTTCGGGACCCCCTACCCGAGATCCGCCGGTTTTGACACCGACATTGGTGCTTTCATTGAGAGTTCCTCTGTGTCGTCGCCATTAGGCTTGATGGCTCCTACGATCATCAATAGCGATGCAGTCCAGGGTGAGACCTTCCTCCCCGGACAGATCTTCGTCTTCGGCGGCTTCACACTGCGGGCCAATTCACTTGGCCATCTGGAGCAGATCGAAAGCTATGCCCCTGGCCGTCAGGTCAGATTTGGAAGTTTAAACTACACGGCTGACATCCGCGGGGACTTGATTTTCAACGGATTCGAGCCACTGTCGAGCGCACCGCACTGTCACGACGAGCATGATCTAGCTCTGCCGCCGAACAGTGCCCTGGAGGCCGCACCCGCATTGGCTTCGACCCTTAGTTCGGAGCCAACCGCGCCGATCGAGGATGGGTGGTTGGATGCCGCCTCGGGGGCTGCGATCCCAACGGCGATCGAGCTAAACACCAGCCCCGCACTCCGCGAGACTCGTGACTCCAAGGAGCCGGAGTCCTCTCCGGACTCCGAACCCTCCATGCCCCTGCTGATCAAATCCGATTGGGTGTCGATCATGGAGTTTTCTGCCGCGGACATCTTTCAGCACTCGCCTTTCGGCGATATTCTGAAGACACTAAAGTCTCTCTCTTTATCAGGAGAGCCCTGGCCGGACTACGATGAGCAAGGTTGGGATACGGACGATGAAGAAATTCAAAGCCCACCCACCACCCACTTTGTAGCCATTGTCGACGATTTAACCGACATGCTCGACTTCGACTCCGAAGACATCGACGGTATGGACGCCGATGAAGGAGACGATGAAGAACCAGCGCCTATTGGGCCCTGGAAAGCCACCTCGTCATATGACGTATACATGGTGGACGCACCAAAAGATGACGACGAGGAGCGGAAGGACGCACCGAAGGCTTGTTCCCTCGAGAAGCAGTCAAAGCGGCGATGCAAGCGCCGCCCCAAATCCCGCCTCGACAGAAATAACATCACACAGACCCAGCGCTGGAGCAGGGCGAACCGCTGCCGGACAATGGCAATCCGGATAATCAAGCCGAACAAACAAATTCTATCAAGGATAATAGTCTGGACGACATAACGCCAGACAGGCACCCGGAGCAACAGAATGCCCGTAAAAGGCTTGTTGCCACCACGAGGAGTCTTAAAAAGTAGAAGCAAAGGCTCAAGGCTGCGCAAGACACACTCCAAATCATATGGAGTAAAATACTCAACACAGCAGCGAGGTACGGCGACAATCACCCCTCCAAGAGCTACCCAAAGCGGAAGCTGCTACCTGAATTCGATGAGGAGGCCTCAGACCCCCCACAACCAAATATCAAAGCAGCCACCTGGCCGGATAGACGACCCTTCTGTCAACACAGAGCAGCGTACAACGCCACTCACAATACAACACGCGGCCCATGCGAGGGCTCGCACCCAAAGGACGACGCAACAAGATCCATCTATGGACCACGCAAGCGCGCCCCAGCATACAATGCAACACAACAAACATCCGAACAATGTGGTACACCCAGCTACAGGGGTGCTGCACACCCCCTATGTTTCACCGATGAGGTGCTAGACCATGAATTTCTAGAGGGATTCAAACCCGTAAACATAGAGACATACGACGGAACAATAGTCCCTGGGGTCTGGATTGAGGACTAGATCCTTCATATCCATATGGCTCGAGGAGATGAGCTCAACGCCATCAAGTACTTACCCCTCAAGCTCAAAGGGCCAGCTCATCACTGGCTTAAAGGCCTCCCCGAATGCTCCATTGGAAGTTGGGAAGAGCTTGAAGACGCCTTTCGGGCAAATTTTCAAGGGACTTATGTCCGACCTCCGGATGCGGACGATTTGAGTTATATAACTCAACAACGCGGAGAGTCATCCCGAAAGCTTTGGAACATGTTTCTTACTAAAAAGAACCAGATTGTCGACTGTCCGGACGCTGAAGCCTTGGCAGCTTTTAAGCATAGCGTCTGTGACGAATGGCTCGCCAGATACCTCGGCCAAAATAAGCCGAGAACGATGGCCGCATTAACAAGCCTCATTACCCGCTTTTGCGCGGGTGAGGACAGCTGATTAGCTAGATGCAGCACCAGCGACCCCAGTACATCTGAAGTTAGAGATGGAAACGGGAAATCACGGCGCAACAGCAATAACAAACGCCGGAATAAACAAGAAAGCACGAAGGGCACGGCAGTAAATGCCGGATTCAAAAGCTCTCGGCCAGGTCAGCAAAAGCCGCCCTCTAAAGGCACCAGGGATGAACTGTCCAGCCTCAAAAAAATTCTGGACCAAGTATGTCAGATCCATAGTACCCTTGGTAAACCTGCTAATCATACCCACAGAGAATGTTGGGTCTTCAAGCAGTCCGGCAAGCTCAACGCCGTACACAAGGGGGAGGATACACCAAGTGAAGAAGAGGACGAGCCTCCCAAGCAAGACACTGGGGAACAAAAGAAATTTCCACCAGAAGTCAAAACAGTAAACGTGTTACACGTGATCAAGGGAAAAAACAACGCGGCACTCCCAAGAAAACATACCCAAGAGCCTGTCACCGCGAAGTCCTGCCACTGGTCGTCTCAACCGATCACTTTCGACCATCGCGATTACTCAGCAAGTATCTGACGCGCAGGATGGGCTGCCCTGGTATTAGACCCAGTAATTGGCGGATATCACTTCACACGAGTCCTGATGGACGGTGGAAGCAATCTAAACCTAATATATCAGGATACAATCCGCGGGATGGGGTTAGACCCAACAAAAATTCGCCATAGCAATACTACCTTTAAAGGAGTAATGCGAGGCCCAGGGGCTCGTTGTACGGGCTCCCTCCTGCTACAAGTTATATTCGGCTCCCCCGATAACTTCCGTCGTGAGCATTTAACCTTCCACATCGCTCCGTTCCAAAGTGGCTATCAAGCACTGCTCGGACGCGAAGCTTTCGCTCGCTTTAATGTAATACCACACTATGCCTCCCTCTCACTCAAGATGCCCGGTCCACGTGGCATCATTTTAGTGAACGGAAATATCAAGCGATCTCTGCGCGCCGAAGAGAGTGCGGCTGCCTTGGCAGCCGCACACTAAAGGTGCCCGGACCAGATCAAGTCCGGCGCCGCTATTTATACCGAATAAATGGTCACACCCCTATTTGTCAATACAAGGGGCTCAACGCGCGCAGACAAGTGGCAATTTTTTCTCATCTTGAATTATACATGGTTTCTTTAAAAACTATCTTTTTGCACGATAACTTTTTAACCTAAATTCCTCTCTTTTACAGACGATCATCGTGCTACACCCGTCCAGGATACGGCACAACGGAGACACATGCGCAGATGTGCAGCAGGGACCCGCTCTAAGGATTCTTTTTAGATTAAGACCCTGCGTAAACCTTTTTTACTGTCTCTTGTTGATACATATCCACCGTTTAGAAGGATGCTGACGTCTTGGCATGTGGCCACGCCAGAACAATGCACATACCTGGACACAAGGGGCTTCTTACAAAGGCCATTATTTAGGCCCGGTTTATACCAGAAAGACCGAATACCTTAGGGAGTGTTCGGCGTCGCGAGTTTGGCCCTATATGCATCAGCTCCGAATCATTGTCTTTGGTCAAATGTTGGGTTTGCCCGGATCCTGTGTTTTGGTGCCTTACGTTCCACTTTACCGGCTAAGGTAGCACCAGGAGAACTACTGCGATTGTGCCCTGGTTCATCCGGACGAGCACCTCAGTAGAGAAAGCCGAAAACTGACTGTCATGATATAGCGTGAGACTGGTCAACCACTCGATGACCTATTGGAATGTTAGAATTCCTCCACCTTAACGAAGGGCCGTTTTTTGGCCAGGCATGTACGCACCCCGGGATCGGGAGAGTGCGGAGCCACCAGGGGCTATCTAGTAGCCCCACTGTCAAACTCCTATGGCTAAGTGAAAGTGCTAAAGCATTATAGTCCGGTTGCCTCGCTCGCTTCGCTATCACCTCCTTAATAGGACCAAGACGTTGGGTTAAGTGTGAACGCGCGTTTTTTTGCGAGCACCTCCGCATTATATGCGTGGGGGTCGAAGCCGACGGCTGCAATCTTTCAGGTTATACCCATGTATACATAAACGGCCGCCCAAGAGGCATCATATTACTTTCAGGCAAAAGTATAAAAATAGCCTTATAAAAAATTTATAAAAGCATTTCGCTTACAATGAGATTACATATCACTCAAACATAATATTTTTTGAGCACTGGGTATCTATCAAACGAGCACCCTTAAGAACTTCTTCAAAGTAGTGCTCAGCAGCCATTCGGCCTATGGCCGAATCCCGCGCTGGAACAGTGGTAGCATCCATCTCCGCCCAATATGCTTTAACATGGGCAAAGGCCATCCATGAGCCCTCTATGCACGCCGACCTCTTCATTGCATCAATGCGCGGCACCACGTCAAGGAGCTGCTGCACCAAGCTGAAATAGCTGTTTGGTTTTGGCCTTTCCGGCCATAGCTGATCCACAACAGACCTCATGGTGAGTCCGGACAACCTATTCAGTTCGGTCCATTCGGCTAATTGGTCAGTCAATGAAAGCGGATGCTCGGGAGAATGGAATTGTGTCCAAAACAGCTGGTCCACTTCACGGTCCGTCTGACCCTGGAAGTACTTGGCCGCATCAGCAGCGCTCGCAGCCAAATCCATATACACATCCTCTGAACTCCACAGCCGATCCAGAGAGGCACACCGTGGATCTCCAAACTTCCTCCACAACATAAAGGATTTCCCAGCTACAATATCCCCGGCTTCCCGCAGCTCCTCCTTCTTCGCCCTCATAGCAGAGCGGATGTCTTTTCTCATCGCAGCAGCCTTCTCAAGGTCCGATGCCTTTGTTAGGTTTTCCTTTTCAAGAACCCGGCAATGGTCGGCGGCGGCTTTTAATTCTATGGCCATCTTGGCCATCTTATCTTGGCTCTCGCCATGCGCGACCTTCTCAGCTTTCAACTCTTCGGCCGCCTTCAAAGCAGCCGCATTACCAAACCTCACTTGTTCCTTGGCTCGGGCAAGTTCTGCCTGCAAGGCTTCAATAGTGGCAGCTCCATCTGCAGTCACAACATATTAAAGATACTGGCATCATACTACTCTTACTATGTGGCGTTTACCAGATAATGACACTTACCCTGTGCCTCGTCAAGCCTTTTGTTAACAAGCTCGATGTCGGCGTCTGCCGCATCCAACTGCCGTTTTAAATGGGCAAACTCGCTAGTCCGGCCAGCCACCGGAGCTTCCATCACCTGCACATAGAGGCAGTATGGTTATTACCTGGGAATATGATCCTCTGTTCGTCATCGTTTCCAATGACAACCAGAGTCTCAGGGGCTACTATCTACACAGGGCACACCTAGCATGTGCAGGACTATCATACATTATTTTACGTACCTCAAAGCCTGCCAGTAGACTCATAACAGCTTCATGCAATCCGCTTTTGGTGGATGAGATTCTCTCCATCACCGTATTCATCAGCACATGGCGTTCATCCAAGATGGCCGCTCGCCCCACCAACTCCCTTAGAACATCCGATCGCACACCAGACGGTGCCGGACTCTTTTGTCCGCTCTCTTCGGGAGCCAGACACTGGGAGCTTCAGGGGTCAATGGGATTATCTTCTGGCCTCACCGGACTCGGAGAGGCCCTCCGCGACGACACTTCGGGGTCGCCCGCTTCCGGAGCGGAGGAGTCCGGAGGAGGCGTTTCGCTCTCCATCATCTCTGGAAGAAGATCCCCCGAAGACGAGCTCATTTGAGAGGGGCTAAGGCCCGAACTGCAAAGATATATGCGGCGGTTATTTTCTCAGAAGAAAAAGATGGCATACCTGTACTATTAAAGTATTTTGGGTCACTTACGACTCGCTGGAGAATTAATCCCCCCGCGGACTTTGTGCGGCAAAAGCACCCCCAAGGTAGGACCCTCTGTGGGAGACTTCTTCTCCCGTTTGGAAGCTTCGGCTTCCGAATCCCCGGGCGTAGTCCTTTTTATCCTCCGGTCGTCTTCCTTCATGGAGACGCTCGCTCCCTCGGTTAGAATGGGCAGCGTTGGGGGCCCGCGTTCGCCTGTATTATCTTCCCCAGTATCTTCCTTCAAGGGCTCCGGGCAAGGTGCGACCTGGAGCATCTTTTCCAATACCGGATTGTCCAAACCCTGAGGGAGGGGGGGCGAACACCAAATCAACTTCTCCTTTGTTAGCCAGTCCTGGTCAAAAAGTGAACTCTAAGAAATAACTTCGTAACAAATGAGAGATAGTATGTTCGGCCGGAAGATTCCTTACCTGTTCGGCGGCGCGGTTACTGCTCAGGCCCACTGTAACGCCCTCGATGCGGCTATAGCTCCCACGTGTCGAGGCACGACTTAGAGGCATAACCGCATTGAAAGCAATGTCGCAAGTCAGGCAATCATTACAACAACCCATGTAATACATAATAAAAGGGGGAGATAACATAGTTGGCTTACACTCGCCACGTCACATCAGAGTACATAAATAGCATCCATCAAACAAACACTCATGGCCCGTCTACGGCGCCAAAATAGAAAAGAACCCAACATGCGACAAGGCCCTGAATCAAACCCCAACTAGGCACCACTACTGATCATCGGGAAAGGAAACATAATAACGCTGAGAGTCCTCGTCGAACTCCCACTTGAGCTCGTACTCGTCACCTGGAGCGAAATCACCTGGACCTGCATCTGGAATTATAGTATCTGTGAGCCACAGGGACTCAGCAATCTCGCACCCTCGCGATCAAAACTATTTAAGCTTATAGGAAGGATAAGGCAGGTATATGTGGAGCTGCAGCAAGCGACTAGCATATGTGGTGGCTGACTTATCCGCAAAAGAGAGCGAGAAGAGGAGGCAAGGCGCGAGCGAGAAACTAGAGGAACAACCTGCGCAAGCATAACTCCAACTCCGTGTCCACTTCCCGGACTCCGCCGAGAAGAGGCCATCACGGCAACACACGCGATTGATTCATTTTAATTAATTAAGGTTTAAGTTATCTACAACCGGACATTAACAAATTCCCATCTGCCCATAACCGCGGGCACGACTTTCGAAAGTTCAATCCCTGCAGGGGAGTCCCAACTTAGCCCATGACAAGCTCTCACGGTCAACGAAGGAATAGACCTCCACCCGAGACACACCGATCAGACTCGGTAACCCGGTACAACAAGACAATTCGACAGGTTAAAACAAGACCAGCAACACCGCCCGAATGTGCCGACAAATCCCGATAGGAGCTGCACATATCTCTTTCTCAGGGCACACTCAGATGAGACTAGCTATGAGTAAAACCAACCCTCAAGTTTCCCTGAGGTGGCCCCGCAGGCAGCTCAGTTCGGACCAACACTCAGAGGGAGCACTGGTCCGTGGGGGGCTAAAATACGATGACCCTTGGGTCTGCAGAACCCAAGGGAAAGAAAAGGGTAGGTGGCAAATGGTAAAACCAAGGTTGGGCATTGCTGGAAAAGCTTTAATCGAGGCGAAATATCAAGGGGTTCCCATTATAACCCAACCGCGTAAGGAACGCAAAATCCGGGAACATAACACCGATATGACGGAAACTAGGGCGGCAAGAGTGGAACAAAACACTAGGCGAGAGGCCGAGCCTTCCACCCTTTACCAAGTATATAGATGCGTTAAGATAACATAGTAATATAGTGATATCTCAACAAGTAAATAAATGTTCCAACAAGGAACGGCTCCAATCTTCACCTGCAACTAACAACGCTATAAGAAGGGCTGAGCAAAGCGGTAACATAGCCAATCAACGGTTTGCTAGGACAATGGTAGGTTAGAGGTTCAATCATGCAATTGGGAGGCTGACAAGCAAGTGGTAGGGATCGTAGCAGTGGCAAAGCAAAAGAGCGAGCAAACTAGCATAGCAAAGATAGTAGTGATTTCGAGGGTATGATCATCTTGCCTGCACAGTTGTCAAAGTTGACTGGATCCTCACAAGCAAACTCAACGGGCTCCTCGGTAGCGAACTCGTCTCCTGGCTCTACCCAACAAGACAAACAAGCAACAAGGATACAATCAACCACGTGCAAGACCAAGCAATATGATGAAATGATGACATGCTATGCGGGATGCGATGCGGGATGCAAAATGCAAGATAGGACAGGAAATGCATGAACCTGGCCTCAACTTGGAATTCAAAGGGTGCCACTGGATAGAGGGGATGAAATCTCTTGAAAACGATATAAAGATCATTGGAATCGGAGCTACGGTTTGGAAATGGCGAGCGTTTTACGAAATGAACCGATCTGCGATATACAGCAAGTAGGCTCCTAAATGCAACGAAATGAACATGCTACAGCCACCAAACATGAAAACAAAATACATGGCAGTGATGTACACAAGATGGTTAACAAAACACTAGCACTGAGCCATAGGCAAATTCATCCATTAAGAGGTTCAAACAAGCATGGCAAAAATGAATATGCAAAACAGATTCCAGACTTGGTGAAATTAACACTAGCCTGAAATTTCAGATCACGAAGCCCTCTTCGGAGCAGCAAAACAACATGATACAAAACATGAACATGACAAGTAAGAACATGGAATGGAGCTACTCAACAAGCTTAACAAAACACCCAAAGTGATCTGGGGCCAAAAGGGTTCACAAAATACTCTACCGAGCTCACGAACATAGCTCGAACACAATCAGTTTTCAGACTTAGTGAAAACTGAGACATGCAGAAATTTAACTCACGAAGGCATGTAAACGAGCTCGATGCACTCACTACGGTGCAAGTCATGGCAAGGAAAGCATATAACCAGCAAGAAGGCACAATATTCTAGCTACACATGGCAAGAACAAAGGCATAGCATGCATGGAACACTAACGGTAGCGTCGGCAAAATCGCAAACAAGTTGACGATCTGCCCAGATTACAATGAAGCAAAAGTTAAGCTCGATTGAGTCAACCTAGAGCACTCCACATATGCAAACAAAGACATGGATGGACAGAGCATAACATAAATATCAAAACTCCCTTACTGATCATCCTCAAAAGAGGCACGGATCACTAGGAAACAAGCTGGACATATAGCATCATGAACTAAAATATCCCAGACTTAGTGAAAATCACTAAGTCCCTGAAATCAGCAATCTCAGGTACCTCTCTTCGCAAGCTTGCACAAGACAACACACACATCCTAAAAATGCATGGGTGGCACCTCTGGAAAGAAGACAAAATTCTTAACAATTCATCCCAAAGGGGCACAGGCATATCATGCACGGATTAAACATGGCAAAAATGACAAAAGTGCATGATGAACTAACGGATCTGCAATTTAACTCATGAAGCCTCCTTCTAACAGCATTTTGGGAACCAAGATGACCTCAAATGCAAATGATGCAATGGAATGAAATGATGTACATGTCGAGACGAAGATTTCGATATATCATATGCCCAAATCGGAGCTATGGATGCAAAGTTACGGGCGGTCAAAGTAGGCATAAAAATTAAGGGGGAGAGGGAAGAAAGTCAACCCAGATCTAGGGTTTGGTACTGTAGCGCGGATCCGGCGGGGCACTGTAGCAGATCGAAGGAGCTCGAGGTCGCCGGACTTGGGAGCTCACCGGCGACGAGGAAGGAGGCGGCCGGAGCGGGGAGGAGGTCGCCGGGGCGACGCCGGCGTGGAGGAGGACGGCGCGGCGCCGGGCGGCACGGCGAGGAGGCGAGGCGAGGCAGCCGGTGGCTGGGCGCGGAGGGGCGGTGAGGTCCGGCTCGGGCGGCGGCGGCGGTCCGCGGCGGTGGCGCCCGCCTGAGCCGGGGAAGGCGGCGGCGCTCGGGAGGAGAAGGGGGCGCGGGGCGCGGCCCGGGAGTCGGCGGCGGAGTGGGCCTCGGGGGCCGGCGCTGGGCCTGCGGGCCCGCGTCGGTGGCGGCGGCGAAGCTGTCCCCCAGGGACACGTGGCGGCAGCGGATTTGATGGCGGCGGCGGGCGGACGCGTCCGGCTCCGTCCGGACGTGTCCGGTGGCGGCGGAGACGAAATTTTTTTAGGGTTTGGGGGGAGAAGAACCGAGATTTGGAATGGGGGGTGTATATATAGGCATAAGTGGAGCTAGGAGAGTCCAAATGAGGTGCGGTTTTCGCCCACGCGATCATGATCGAACGCTCTAGGACATGGAGCAGAGTTTGGTGGGTTTTGGCCAAATTTGGGGGGTGTTGGGCTGCAACACACATGAGGCCTTTTCGGTCCCTCGGTTAACCGTTGGAGTATCAAACGAAGTCCAAATGATACGAAACTTGACAGGCGGTCTACCGGTAGTAAACCAAGGCCGCTTGGCAAGTCCCGGTCCAATCCGGAAATGTTTAATCCCCACACACGAAAGAAAGCTAGAAATGGCCACCGGAGGAGAACGAAGCGCCGGAATGCAAAACGGACAACGGGGAAAATGCTCGAATGCATGAGATGAATATGTATGCAAATGCAATGCACGAGATGACATGATAAGAGATGCACGAAAAAGAAAAACAACACACGGAGACAAAGACTCGAACCCGAGAAATAAATATAACTTAACGCCGGAAACAGCAAGAGTTGGAGTACAAATTGGGAAAGTATATCTGGGGCATTACACCCACGTCCTTGGTGATTTCCGGACACTCTACCTGAGGTCCGAAGAATGACTTATACATCTCCTCGTGCGTCAGGCTGAGGAAATTTTGAATGACACGCAGTCCCTCGAGATTGAACTCCCACAAGCGAAGGGGCCGGCGTTTGCAAGGCTGGACTTGACGAACCAGCATAACTTGTATTACCGCAACCAAACTAAAATATCCATTGAAGAGATCTCAAATGCGGCTTTGCAGTATAGGCACGTCCTTGGCTAGACCCTAGCTCAGACCTCTACTGATCCATGACATCAGTTGTGGTGGAGGGACCGAGCGGAAAACAGGGGCGGCCGCCCACGTGGCACTTCTAGGAGCCGTGATGTAGAACCACTCGTGTTGCCATAATTCAGACACCTCTGGAATGGAACCTTTGGGCCATGGAGCTCCCGTCATCTTGCATATTGAGGCACCTCCACATGCTGCGTGTTGCCCCTCGATCATCTTCGGCTTTACTTCAAAGGTCTTGAGCCACAGGCCAAAGTGAGGGGTAACCCGGAGGAAGGCCTCACACACGACAATAAATGTCGTGATATGAAGAAAGGAGTCCGGAGCTAGATCATGGAAATCTAGCCCGTAATAAAACATCAAACCCCTGACGAAAGGATCCAGAGCAAGGCCTAGACCTCGGAGGAAGTGTGAGACGAACACGACGTTCTTGTTGGGTTCGGGGGAGGGGACGGCCTGCCCTCGGGCAAGCAGCCGATGCAAAACCTCGACGGTCAGATATCTGGCCTCCCTCAACTTTTTGATGTCTTCTTCCATGACGGAGGAAGGCACCCATCGGCCTTGAAGGCTAGATCCGGACATGATTGAAGGTTCGGCGCACCTGACCTGAACTTTGGGTGTTTGAGCTTGAGGTGGGGGAAGGATTCGATTGAGCACGGGAGGGGAAAGAGTAAAAGCCTTGTCCCTTTATAAAGAGGGTGAATATCAAGCGTCCTCTCCATGGCCGTTTGGACTTGCCTATAGTCTAGGAGTCCTAGAAGCGATTGGGTTACCCACGCCCGTATTGACGAGAATCCCGGAATAAGGGTACACGATCTCTGATTTAACAAGACGTGCCAAGGAAACCGCCTCGCATGACACGCTGAGGTGGGACTATAAAACGATTCGAATAAAGGCTTGGTCGTGGTGCGATGTCACACTACGGAATAAAACCTATTTTGCAGAGCCAGACACTATCTTTGTGTTCAAAATCTTCTATGAAGTACTTGGAGGAGGAACCCGCCTTGCAATGCCGAAGACAATCTGCACGCCGGACTCATCGTCATTGAAGCCTGGTTCAGGGGCTACTAAGGGAGTCCTAGATTAGGGGGTGTCCGGATGGCCGGACTATACCTTCAGCCGGACTCCTGGACTATGAAGATACAAGATTGAAGACTTCGTCCCATGTCCGGATGGGACTTTCCTTGGCATGGAAGGCAAGCTTGGCGATACGGATATGTAGATCTCCTACCATTGTAACCGACTTTGTGTAACCCTAACCCTCTCCGGTGTCTATATAAACTGGAGGGTTTTAGTTCGTAGGACAACATATAGAATAATAATCATACCATAGGCTAGCTTCTAGGGTTTAGCCTCTCCGATCTCGTGGTAGATCTACTCTTGTACTACCCATATCATCAATATTAATCAAGCAGGACGTAGGGTTTTCCCTCCATCAAGAGGGCCCGAACCTGGGTAAAACTTCGTGTCCCTTGCCTCCTGTTACCATCCGACCTAGACGCACAGTTCGGGACCCCCTACCCGAGATCCGCTGGTTTTGACACTGACACAAGCCAATACACACAATAGCCCAAACGACGGGGTTATGTCCAAGAATATGCATTTTCATCTTATGCTTCCAACTAGCAAAATTAGTAACACCAAAGTAAGGACCTCTACGGTGATAATTTCCCTCGCTAGACGCCATACTCTCCTAGGTTGTGAAACCAAGGCTATGACCACCAAAAGCTATGGAAATCAAAGAAAATGGAGACCAGAGCTCTGATACCACTTGTAGGATCGAAAG
The DNA here is from genome assembly GCF_003073215.2 of Triticum urartu. Classification (NCBI taxonomy): domain Eukaryota; kingdom Viridiplantae; phylum Streptophyta; class Magnoliopsida; order Poales; family Poaceae; genus Triticum; species Triticum urartu. The sequence continues at coordinate 154,892,486 of NC_053027.1, forward strand.
TATGTCTAGAGGGTGGGTGATTAGACTACTTGACCAATTAAAAATCTATCCTTTTCCCAATTTTAGTCTTTGGCAGATTTTAGCTATCTTAGCACAAGTCAAGCAATCTTAATACAATTCAAGCAAGCATGCAAAGAGTCTATGAGCAGCGGAAAGTAAAGCATGCAACTTGCAAGAATGTAAAGGGAAGGGTTTGGAGAATTCAAACGCAATTGGAGACATGGATGTTTTTGTCGTGGTTCCGATAGGTGGTGCTATCGTACATCCACGTTGATGGAGACTTCAACCCATGAAGGGTAACGGTTGCGCGAGTCCACGGAGGGCTCCACCCATGAAGGGTCCACGAAGAAGTAACCTTGTCTATCCCATCATGGCCATCGCCCACGAAGGACTTGCCTCACTAGCGGTAGATCTTCACGAAGTAGGCGATCTCCTTGCCCTTACAAACTCCTTGGTTCAACTCCACAATCTTACCAGAGGCTCCCAAGTGACACCACTCTCCAAGAAGTAACAAATGGTGTGTTGATGATGAACTCCTTGCTCCTGTGCTTCAAATGATAGTCTCCCCAACACTCAACTCTCTCTCACAGGATATGAATTTGGTGGAAAGAAGATTTGAGTGGAAATCAACTTGGGGAAGGCTAGAGATCAAGATTCATATGGTGGGAATGGAATATCTTGGCCTCAACACATGAGTAGGTGGTTTTCTCTCAAAAAATGTGTATTGGAAGTGTAGGTATGTTTTGATGGCTCTCTCCACGAATGAAGAGTGGGTGGAGGGGTATATATAGCCTCCACACAAAAACTAACCATTACACACAATTTACCAATCTCGGTGAGACTGAATTGAGAAACTCGGTCGGACTGATTTAGCAAACCTAGTGACCGTTAGGATTTTCGGTGGGACTGAGATGCAACTCGGTAGGACCGATATGGTTAGGGTTAGGGCATAACGTAATCTCGGTGTGACCGATTACACAAACTCGGTGGGACCGATTTTGGTAATAAGCTAACCAGAGAGTTGGTCAGGTAAACTCGGTGGGACCGATTTGCTCATTTCGGTGGGACTGAAATGTTACAAAAGGGAAACAGAGAGTTTACATTGCAATCTCGGTGGGACCGATCGCTCATCTCGGTAGGACCGAAACGTTATGAAGGGAAACAGAGAGATTACAACCCCATCTCGGTGTGACCGAGATCCCTATCGGTGAGATCGATTTGCCTAGGGTTTGTGGCAGTGGCTATGACATCTGAACTGGGTGGCACCGGATAGAAAGAATCGGTGGGGCTGAGTTTTACTTTTGGTTTAGGTCATATGTGGATGTGGGAAGGTAGTTGAGGGTTTTGGAGCATGTCAATAAGCACTATGAAGCAAGAACCTCATCAAGCAACACCTCATCCCTCCTTGATAGTATTGGCTTTTCCTATAGACTCAATGTGATCTTGGATCACTACAATATAAAATGTAGAGTCTTGAGCTTTGAGCTTGAGCCAATCTTTTTGTCCTTAGTATTTTGAGGGGTCCACTGTCCTCATCCATGCCATGACATTCATTGAGCTTTTCCTGAAATATTAATCTTGGAATAATATTATCTCAATGAGCTATATGTTGTTAGGAATTACCAAAACCACCCAGGGATAGTTGCACTTTCAATTACCTCGATAGTTGTGCTGGTTCTGTTTTCAGGGAAAGAACACCGGATGAAGCTGAAATTCTATTGATATGTTGACAAATGAAAATAATTGGACATCTCCAGAGCCAATTCCTGAGCCTATTCCTAAACCAACTCCGAAGAAGAGGGGTATTCTATTTCTCAGTCCTGAAGATATGCAAGAGGCAAAGAAATCTATGAAAGAAAAAGTTATTAGAGCTGAAGATGTTAAGAATTTACCTCCTATTGAAGAAATACATGGTCTTAATTTACCGCGTGTTAAAGAAACATATAATCTTAATCCATCTGCTATTGAAGAAGTACATGGTCTTGATAACCCGACACAGGTAGTAAAGGTAAATTCTCTCTATAGATATGATAAAGCTGAAATCCCATTTACTAAGTTTGCTAGCCCATGCTTAGATGAGTTTGATAAATTTATGGCTAAGAAAGAAGATTTTAATGCTTATTTTGGTAGATAATTGAAATACAATTCAAATATGCTTGAACACTTGGGTGATTATATGGCTAATGTCAAAGGTGAACTTAAACTTATTAGTAAACATGCTTCTATGGTTACCACTCAAGTAGAACAAGTACTTAAAGCTCAAAATGATTTGCTCAATGAATTGAATAATAAAGATAATGATCATGTTGTTAGAGTTATGACTAGAGGTGGTAGAATGACTCAGGAACCTTTGTATCCTGAAGGCCATCCTAAGAGAATTGAGCAAGATCCTCACAGAAATAATATAGATGCACCTAGTTCTTCTAAAAAGAAGAAAAAGAAAAATGATAGGACTTTGCATGCTTCTAGTGAACCTGTTGCTGAAACACCTGAGAATCCAAATGATATTTCTATTTCTGATGCTGAAACACAATCTGGTAATGAACCTGAAACTAGTGATAATGTTAATGATAATGTTCATAATGATGCTCAACCTAGTAATGATAATGATATAGAAATTGAACCTGCTGTTGATCTTGATAACCCATAATCAAAGAATCAATGTTATGATAAAAAAGACTTTATTGCTAGGAAACATGGTAAAAAAAAGAGAGGCTTGGGTTCAGAAACCCATGCCTTTTCCTCCCAAACCATCCAAGAAAAAGGATGATGATGATTTTGAGTGCTTTGCTGGAATGATTAGACCTGTCTTTTTGCGTATGCGATTAATCGATATGCTCAAAACCAATCCTTATGCTAAGTACATGAAAGATATAATTACAAATAAAAGAAAGATACCGGAAGCTGAAATTTCCACCATGCTTGCTAATTATACTTTTAAGGGTGGACTACCAAAGAAACTTGGAGATCCAGGAGTACCCACTATACCATGCTCTATTAATAGAAACTATGTTAAAACTACTTTATGTGATCTTGGAGCCGGTGTTAGTGTTATGCCTCTCTCTTTATATCGTAGACTTGATTTGAATAAGTTGACACCTACTGAAATATCTTTGCAATTGGTTGATAAATCAACTGCTATACCTGTCGGTATTTGTGAGGATGTGCCTGTTGTAGTTGCAAACGTTACTACTTTAACGGACTTTGTTATTCTTGATATTCACGAGGACGATAGTATGTCTATTATTCTTGGAAGACCCTTTTTGAATACTACAGGGGCTGTTATTGATTGCACTAAAGGCAATGTCACTTTTCATGTTAATGGTAATGAGCATACGGTACACTTTCCGAGGAAACAACGTCAAGTTCATAGTATCAACTCTATTGGAAAAATGCCATCGATTATATTTGGAGGTTTTGAATTTTCTCTTCCTACTGTCAAGAAGAAATATGATATTCTTATTATTGGGGATGTGCATATCCCCGTTGTGGTAACATAGTGTTATTCGGAATTTCTCCGGTTCCATGTTATTCGGAATGAGTTCGTTAACAAGACTTGATCAACCTTGTTAGTGGATTGCTTTTGATGATCATGAGATGGATGAAACTAGAAGGCACAACCTTCTGTACCCCACTTTTACTTTCTATTATTTATATTAAATAAAATAAAAACAAATATTTTTCTGTCTGTTATTTGATTATTCGTGCAATATAAAAATACCTCAAAAATAAAAGTTCTCCAAATGCCCTGAAATTTAAATATGATTTTTTTCTAGAATATTTGATAATATTTGGCACTAAGAACACAGCAGGGGGTTCAACCACCTGCCCACGAGGGTGGAGGGCGCGCCCTACCCCCCTGGGCGCCCCCTGCCTCGTGGGCCCATGGAGTCCCTCCTCCACTTATTCCTGCACCCATACACTTCTTCTTCCTCCCCAAACACGAATAACCAGCTCAAACCCGAGTCCAAGCTCGTTTTGCTGCCATTTTCGATCTCCTTGCTCAAAGCACCTCTCACAAAACTGCTTCGGGAGATTGTTCCTTGGTATGTGACTCCTCCATTGGTCCAATTAGTTTTTGGTCTAGTGCTTTATTCATTGCAAATTTTTGCTGCTTAGGTGACCCTGTTCTTGAGCTTGCATGTCAAATTTATATGGTCAAAAGTAGTTTTGATTCATGATATGGGTTCTAGGCACTTGTAGGAGTAGTTGCTATCAATATTATTGAGTTTGGTTTACTTTTATTTTGAAGTTACTAAAAATTTCAGAATTTTTCAGAAAATGGTGAGGAGACTTTTGAGGGGCTCATCGAGCCAAAGCTCGAAGGAAAAGGCACCGAAGCCTAAGTATAATCTGCCTCGCACCGCGGAGGTTTGGACGTGTGAATGACCTTCCGAGGATTTCTTGAGAGCAACCGAGATTTATGAAGATTTTCATGAATTGGCTAAGAATGCAGGCCTTACCGCTTTCCTCCACGACCAATGCGATCAGTATCTCTTACTCACAAATATCTTTGTGCAAAACTTTCATTTCCATTCTAGGAGCTCACCACCTACGGTGGAGTTTTATTTATATGATGAGCATAAGGAGATGTCACTTTATGATTTTTGTAGGGTTTACTTAGTCCCTTTTGAGGGCAAGACAGAAGAACCACATCGCGATGATGTGGAGGGGTTTATTGATACTATCACTGTAGGGGAAACAAGGAAGGTTTGCGATGCACGAATCACTAGCATACATTTTCCTGTTTTTACGTTATTTTGCATTAATTGCTAGTCGTTGCTTAATTGGTCGCGGAAACTGTGGAAGCCTTAGTATCCCTGATATTATTATTTTGCTCCATGGTTTATATGGTGATAACTCTGTTAGTATGGGCGGCATTATTGCCAAACGGTTAAGTCTGAACCGTACCAAGGGCCCCATCTTTGGAGGCATCTATGCTTCACGCCTAGCTGCACATTTTAACATACCTATTAGGCATTATTAGAAGGAAGAAAAAGTGCTGCCTCGTGTTTATCTAGATTATAAAAGTATGGTGGCACATGATTTTATTGTTAAGAATAGGGAAGGAGAGCTTAAATATCAATTGTTCTTTAATAAACATCATCCTGAGACTATTACCCTGCCTGCTCCTTCTTTGTTTGATTTATCTTTAGGCACGTACCTTGTTCCATTGAAGGCTATTCACGCCTACCGGAACCCTGCACCAGCCATGGAGCCAGAGCCAGAACCACAAGTTGATCCTTCACGGCAGTCTAATTACCAGTGGGATCCGGAGATGATTGTCAGCCAGTGGCAATCGGAGTCTTCCTCTTCTTCTCAATACGACCCCAACTACTATTATGGATATCCACTGTAACATCCCAAATTTTCAATTTGGAATGTTATACGTTAGATCATCATTCCATACCATATTTTATTTTGCATTTTGGTTGATCCTAGAAATTCTACGCAACTCAATGACCCACTGAGAGAGTTGGGGATTTTGTTATTTTCATATTTGAGTTTTCTCAAATTTTGAGAATAGGATCATTTGATTTTATTTATTTTATCGTCAATTATTTCTATTACAAAAATATGAGAGAGGGAATAAAATGACTTTCCCAAAATAGAGAAATATTGAGGATATAATAGTAAAATCAAATAAGATTTTATTTCGGAGTTTTTGATGTTTTATTTGAATTTAGGAAAAATGTGCGTTTTTCAAAATTTCATTTAGGTCCCAAATAAATGTTCACCTTGTGAGGCTTGATTTTAGAAGCCTGTGAAAATTTATTTCAGAATTTTTGGAGTCCGTTTGGTATTTCTTTTTATTTTTCTTCTGCGCGTAATATATAAAAAAACGAACCGACCTACTGGCCGTGTCCGACTAGGACTCCGGCCCGAGGTGGCCTTTATAAGCCGGCCCAGCCCCCGGGGGGAAACCCTAGCCCCAGCCCCGCCCCGCACCTGCGCCCGCCGCCGCCGCCCCGATCGCGCCGCCGCCGCCGCCCCGCCGTGCCGCCGCCTCGCCGCCCCGCCGCCCCGCCGACGCGCCGCCTCGCCGGAGCCGCCGCCCGGCCCGCACGCTCGTCGAGGTTCGCCGCCGCCTCGTTTCCCGTGCCGCCGTTTTTTAAAAACCGTCGGTTTTTCGTCGGTTTTTTTTAGATTCGGTTTTTTAAATAGATCGGTTTTTCCGGTTTATTTAAATAGCGAGCGTTCGTCCGTTCGTTCGTTCTAGCGAACGTTCGTTGTTTTTCTTTTTCTCGGATTAAATCCGTGATTTTTCTGATCGCGATTCCTGATCCGATTTTCGTTTTAGTATAACTTTTCGCTCGTTTATCGGAATCAGGCGATTCAAGCGCCTAGAGTTTCGTCTCGAAACCCTCTATCCGTTTAACCAACTTAAACAAGATTTTGCTACTGTAAAATTTTCCATAGATGCAAATTTGTAGAACGAAGTTGTTTTCTTTCGCCGTTTGACTTTCTTTGCTTCGTTCGATTTGATTCTTTTTGCCAACCGGAGTTCTTAAGTTGAACCTTCTCGTTAGATCTCTTATTTGAGTTTTACCCGTGCATTAGATGAGTACTTATTGTATGCTTGTTTGTTTGTATGCGATAGAATACTCGGAGTGCGCCACTTGTTACTTCGAATCTCTAGGTTTCGCGGATCATCAGCAAGGCAAGTAACACTTTGATTATACCTTTTCGACTACCCAGTTTTATTGCATTAGATCAATCCTCACACATTGCATGGTTAGGATCTAATTAAATTGTGGGATGGGAAGTAGATGCTCTAAATTAATTTTGTTGGGTTTTGTTTAATGATGATGCTTAATTGGGATTGAGAATGCTGTCAACCATTCTCAATGTTTAACAACTACCATGATAGTTAAATAAAATTTATTCCTTTGAAGTAGGGAAAAATTGGCTTTACGTAAAAATGTAACCATAGAGCTTTCCACCAGCCAAATATGCATATAGTATAGCTGTTTCATTCCATTACTCTCTATGTGTTACATTGCCAGCATATTCCATGTGCTGACCCGTTTTGGGCTGCAACGTTAATGTTGCAGAATTTTCATACGACGATTAAGGAGTTTTAGGTCGTGGTCTATACTCAGTGATGCCGTTGGAGTTGATGGACTCAGTTATCTTCCAAGCCTTCCGCTGTTATCGTTATTAGATGGCCTTAAGCCATATTTATTGTAATAAGTTCTCTTATGAGACACTCGATGTAATAAGTGTGTGATTGCTACTCTGCTATAAATCCTCCGAGTACTGTGTGGTGTCAGCATTACTGATCCAGGGATGACACCGGGGCACAGAGATCAGACTGTTTGAGGTCTGGTCGCTACAGAGATGGTATTGTTGGAAATATGCCCTAGAGGCAATAATAAAAGCATTATTATTATATTTCTTTGTTCATGATAATTGTCTTTATTCATGCTATAACTGTATTATCCGGAAATCGTAATACACGTGTGAATACATAGACCATAATATGTCCCTAGTAAGCCTCTAGTTGACTAGCTCGTTGATCAACAGATAGTCATGATTTCCTGGCTATGGACATTGGATGTCATTGATAATGGGATCACATCATTAGGAGAATGATGTGATGGACAAGACCCAATCCTAAGCATAGTACAAAGATCGTGTAGTTCGTTTGCTGCAGCTTTTCCAATGTCAAGTATCTTTTCCTTTGACCATGAGATCGTGTAACTCCCGGATACCGTAGGAGTGCTTTGGGTGTATCAAACGTCACAACGTAACTGGGTGACTATAAAGGTGCATTACATGTATCTCCGAAAGTGTCTGTTGGGTTGACACGGATCGAGACTGGGATTTGTCACTCTGGATAACGGAGAGGTATCACTGGGCCCACTCGGTAATGCATCATCATTATGAGCTCAAGGTGACCAAGTGGTTGATCACGGGATCATGCATTACGGTACGAGTAAAGTGACTTGCCGGTAACGAGATTGAACAAGGTATTGGGATACCGACGATCGAGTCTCGGGCAAGTAACATACCGATTGACAAAGGGAATTGCATACGGGGTTGATTAATCCTCGACATCGTGGTTCATCCGATGAGATCATCGTGGAGCATGTGGGAGCCATCATGGGTATCCAGATCCCGCTGTTGGTTATTGACCGGAGAGTCGTCTCGGTCATGTCTGCTTGTCTCCCGAACCCGTAGGGTCTACACACTTAAGGTTCGATGACGCTAGGGTTATGAAGATATGAATATGCAGTAACCCGAATGTTGTTCGGAGTCCCGGATGAGATCTCGGACGTCACGAGGAGTTCCGGAATGGTCCGGAGGTAAAGAATTATATATAGGAAGTGCTGTTTCGGCCATCGGGACAAGTTTCGGGGTTATCGGTATTGTACCGGGACCACTGGAGGGGTCCCGGGGGCCCACCGGGTGGGGCCACCTGTCCCGGGGGGCCACATGGGCTGTAGGGGGTGCGCCTTGGCCTTCATGGGCCAAGGGAACCAGCCCTACTAGGCCCATGCGCCTAGGGTTTCCACCACGGAGGAGTCCAAGTGGTGGAAGGCACCCCGAGGTGCCTTGGGGGGGAGGGAAACCCTCCCCTGGCCGCCGCACCTAGGAGATTGGATCTCCTAGGCTGCGCACCACCCCCCCTTGGCCCTCCTATATATAGTGGGGGAGAGGAGGGATTTCATACCTCAGCCTTTGGTGCTTCCTCTCTCCCCGTTACGTCTCTCTCTCGTAGTATAGGCGAAGCCCTGCTACTGTGACGCCCTGCATCCACCACCACGCCGTCGTGCTGCTGGATCTTCATCAACCTCTCTTCCCCCCTTGCTGGATCAAGAAAGGAGGAGATGTCATCCGTTCCGTACGTGTGTTGAACGCGGAGGCACCATCCGTTCGGTGCTTGATCATCGGTGATTTGAATCACGTCGTGTTCGACTACATCATCCCCGTTCTTTGAACGCTTCCGCTCGCGATCTACAAGGTACGTAGATGCATCTAATCACTCGTTGCTAGATGAACTCCTAGATGGATCTTGGTGAAACGAGTAGGAAATTTTTTGTTTTCTGCAACGTTCCCCAACAGGTATCAGAGCACACGCTTACTGTAGGACACGACCACTAAGCTAAAGACCTAGATCACTTTTCACTCTCTTCTCTTCTGACTTCTCATCTTTTCTACTCATTTAGGATGGCAGATGCAAGGAACAAGTTCACACAACCGGATGAAGATACACCCTTTGGACGTCACTTGAAGGAAGTCACTAGATACCTGAACATAGGAGTACCATGCTTCACCGGAACCTACAACGCCACTTTACGTGAAGAAGAGCGCTGGATGATTCATGTTCAAGTTCCAGGAAGAACGCTCATGCCAGTCACTGAGCCCATAGAGTTTTCTTTTGATGCACCAACTTGGAGTCTAGGAAAGAGCATGGCGGCTCACATCGCCATGGGACGCATTGGAGAAGTCTACCACAATGATCTCAAGGATACTATCTACCAGATTTGTGGGTGCCGAGATGAACACTGGGAGATGATCAGCACCAGGAATGATAGATCAATTGCAGCTTTTATCCAGGAGTTAAACCAGCACATTCGACGACAGGAGAACCATATGTGCGCTGACATGATAGATCTGAAGAAGGCTAAGACAAGAATCAAGGAACTAGAGGAAGAACTCAAGGCTACACGTGAAGATTATGAAGAAGAAATTGAAGTATTGGTGGAGAAGAATGACAACCTGATCAAGAAGATTGGAATATTTATGGGAGGCCCTACGCCAGTAGATGAAGACGAAGAACCCAAGGAGATTAGCCCGGAAGACTACATCATCATCGACGACACCGACTCGGAACCAGATAGTAGCAATGATGACTATGTTGATGAAGCTGGAGCAGATATTATGGAGTCTTCAACCGAAGATTATTTCTAGTAGACCACCTCATCAGTAGTCGAAGTCCACCATGTAAATATAGTAGTCCGAGCACTTTTGCGATAGTTAGATCGATTGTATGCCCTTGTTTGATTGATTGAAGTGAATTGTTTGCTTTTGCCTCATGTGCATATGGGTAGTGTTTTCTCTTTAGACCCCCCTCTATTCTTACATCTCATCTTTTCTAAACCCTCAGATGCCTCCGAGACGTGACCCCGGATTTGCCTTTCCACCGGAGCTCACCCAGTTGATCCAGCAGTAGAACAGATTGATGTAGTTGCTTGTCCAGAATCAGAATCAGGGGAACAACGACAACAACCCACCACCACCACCACCTGTTGACCACTTAGCCCGTTTTCTTAGGCTGAATCCGCCGGTGTTTTCCAGTAGCACCGAGCCGATAGTAGTAGATGATTGGCTCCGCAAGATAGCTAGGGAGTTGACCACAGCAGGATGCACAGATGCGGAGAAGGTGAAGTTTGCCGCACATCATCTAGAAGGACCCGCAGCATCATGGTGGGAGAATTTCACCGCCACTTTCCTAGTCGACACTGTCACATGGGACCAGTGTCAGCAGGCTTTTCGTACTGCACATGTTTCAGCAGGAGCTATGGCCATGAAGAAGCGTGAGTTTCGCAACTTGTGCCAAGGAGGACGGACAGTTGGCCAGTATGTGGAGGACTTTAGTAAGTTAGCACGTTATGCCCCGGATGACGTCGCTATGGATGCAGCTAAGCAGGAGAAGTTTCTGGAAGGACTGAATGATGAGTTGAGCATGCAGTTGATGGTAGCAACCTTCAACAACTATCAGGAGTTGGTAGACCGTGCTCTTATGATTGAAGGCAAGCAGTAGCAAATTGAGAATCGCAAGAGGAAGTATGGACAAGGAAAGTACAATTCAGGAGCTCAGCAGAAGCCACGTTTTGCCCCTAGACCGGGAGGACATTTCCAGCATACCCATGGAGGAGGTAGCTCGCACAATCACAATGGCACCAAGAATGGAAATGGCAATGGAGGAAGCAACGGCTAGAATCGCACCAACCCACCAACCCCAGCCAAGAAGGACCTGAGCCAAGTCACTTGCTTTAAGTGTCAGAAGACCGGACATTATGCTAATGAATGTCCTGAAGGCCAAAATGGCAATGGAAGTTCTGGGAAGAAGCCGAACCCTTTCAACAGGGGACAGGTGAACCACATTAGCGTGGAGGAGGTTGAAGCTCAGCCCGATGCAGTAATAGGTAAGTTTTTGGTTAAGTCATTTACTGCACTCGTTCTTTTTGATACTGGTGCATTGGATTCATACATCTCAAGGGGATTTGTGGATAAGTATAACCTATCAACCCAAGCCCTTAGGTCACCCATGTTAGTAACCTCGCCTAGAGCAGAGTATGTGGCTAGTCTATGGTGTGATCGGTTACCATTAAGGATTGGTAACTATGTTTTTCCCTCAGACCTAATAGTATTGGAATCTCAAGGATTGGATGTGATATTAGGCATGGATTGGTTATCAAAGTATGAAGGGAATATTGAATGTGCTAGTAAGTCGATTTTGCTTACCACCCCAGAAGGGAGAAGGATCAAGTATGTATCCCGGCATGTGCCAAAGAGGACTCAAGTGAATTGCCTAACAGGAGTTGTGCAGGAGGAAGTACCAGTGGTAAGGGATTTCCCTGAAGTATTTGCAGAAGAGTTGCCAGGCATGCCACCGGATAGAGATATTGAGTTTTTGATTGAGCTATTGCCAGGCACCGGGCCAATATCAAAGAGACCATATAGGATGCCAGCAAAGGATTTGGTGGAAATTAAGAAGCAGATTAAGGAGTTACTGGATAAGGGATATATTCGCCCAAGTTCTTCTCCTTGGGGATCGACAGTACTTCTAGTGGAGAAGAAGGATGGGTCGTTAAGGATGGTTGTTGATTATCGAGGATTGAATGAAGTAACGATCAAAAACAAGTACCCACTACCAATGATCAATGATCTGTTTGATCGATTGCAAGGAGCTAAGGTATTTTCCAAGATCGATCTGCGATCAGGGTACCACCAGTTGAAGATTCGAGAATAGGATATTCCGAAGACAGCTTTTACCACTAGGTATGGGCTGTACGAGTATACCGTTATGTCATTTCTTCTGACTAACGCACCTGCCTATTTTATGAACAAGATGAACAAAGTGTTTATGGAGTTCTTGGATAAGTTTGTCGTAGTGTTCATTGATGATATCCTGGTTTATTCGAAGAATGAAGAGGAGCATAAGGAGCATTTGCGTTTGGTACATGGAAAGCTCAGAGAACATCAATTATATGCCAAGTTCAGCAAATGTGAGTTTTGGTTGAAGGAAGTAGGATTCCTCGGACACGTTATATCCGGAGAAGGAATAGCAGTAGATCCAGCTAAGGTTGATACCGTGACCAAGTGGGAAGCCCCAACAACAGTTGGAGAGATCCGGAGTTTTCTTGGACTCGCAGGATACTACCGGAGATTTATTGAGAATTTCTCAAAGATTGCAAAGCCTATGACTGAGTTGCTGAAGAAAGATACCAAGTTCATATGGACAGAGGAATGTGAGGCTAGTTTCTAGGAGTTGAAGAAACGCTTGGTTACCTCACCAGTGTTGATTTTGCCAGACCAGACCAAAGATTATGAGGTGTATTGCGACGCTTCACGTCGAGGACTTGGAGCAGTGCTTATGCAGGAAGGGAGAGTTGTTTCATATGCCTCAAGACAACTGAAGCCCCATGAGTTAAATTATGCCACACATGATTTGCAGTTAGCAGCAGTAGTGCATGCTTTGAAAACATGGAGGCATTTCCTCATTGGAAATAATTGTGAGGTGTACACGGATCATAAGAGTTTGAAGTACATTTTCACACAGAAGGAGTTAAACCTCAGACAAAGGAGATGGTTGGAGCTCATCAAGGATTATGATATGAGATTGCATTACCATCCCGGAAAGGCTAATGTAATAGCTGACGCATTAAGCCGTAAGAGCCATGTCAATACATTAATGACGGGAGAAATACCCAAGGAGTTAGTAGAAAATCTTCGTGAACTATGTGTGGAAATAGTTCCGAGAGGCTATGTAGCAACATTGGAGATTCAGTCAACTTTGATGGATAGAATCAGGGAAGCTCAAAAAACTGACAAAGAGATTGCCGCTATAAAGGAGAAACTGAGCAAAGGAAAAGCTAAAGGATTTCGTGAGGATGAGCATGATACCCTATGCTTTGAAGACCGCGTTTACGTGCCCAATGACCCGGAGATCAGGAAGTTGATTTTGCAAGAGGCACACGATTCACCGTATTCGATTCACCCAGGAAATACCAAGATGTATTTGGATTTGAAGGATATTTTCTGGTGGACCGGAATGAAGAAGGATATTGCAGAGTACGTAGCAGTTTGTGATGTATGCCAGAGAGTAAAGGCAGAGCATCAGAAACCAGCAGGATTGTTACAACCATTGCCGATACCCGAATGGAAGTGGGATAAGCTAGGCATGGATTTTATCACGGGATTGCCCAGGACTCGTTCAGGGTATGACTCAATTTGGGTTGTAGTTGATCGATTGACGAAAGTAGCTCATTTCATCCTAGTAAAGACCACTTACACCAGTGCTAAGTTGGCAAAGATATACATGACCAGGATCGTATGTTTGCATGGAGTTTCGAGGAGTATCGTATCAGATAGAGGAACCCAGTTTACCTCAAAGTTCTGGAAGCAGTTGCATGAAACTTTGGGAACCAGGCTAGAATTCAGTACAGCTTTTCATCCACAGACAGATGGACAGACCGAGAGAGTCAATCAGATTTTGGAGGATATGCTGAGAGCTTGTGCGCTAGATTACGGATCTAGTTGGGATGATAATTTGCCATATGCAAAGTTCTCTTACAACAACAGTTACCAAACCAGTTTAAAGATGGTCCCTTTCGAAGCTTTGTACGGAAGGAGGTGCAGGACACCATTGTCATGGGACGAAGTTGGAGACCGCCAGTTGTTTGAACCTGACCTGATTAAAGAGTCTTAACAGAAGGTGAAGTTGATTCGCGATAGGCTCAAGGTAGCCCAGTCCAGACAGAAAAGTTATGCAAATTCTAGACGCAAGGAGACATTTTACGAAGTCGGAGATAGAGCTTATCTTCGAGTATCTCCACTTCGGGGAACAAAGCGTTTCAGAGTTAAAGGGAAGTTAGCGCCACGATTTGTAGGACCATATCGAGTTTTGGAGCGTATGGGAGAAGTGGCCTACAAGTTGGAATTACCCGAAGGATTGTCAGGAGTTCATGATGTGTTCCACGTTTCTCAGTTAAAGAAATGTCACGCGGAGATGGCTGACATACCTTTGAGAGACACAGTGCTATTGGAAACTATTCAGTTGGATAACGATTTGACCTACAAGGAGAAACCAATTAAGATCCTCGAGTCTGCCAGCCGAGTTACTCGCAGCAAGGTTATCAAGTTTTGCAAAGTTCGGTGGAGCCACCACACAGAGGATGAAGCCACCTGGGAACGAGAGGAAGATTTGCTCAAGGACCACCCTCACCTATTTTCTAGCCAACCCGAATCTCGAGGGAGAGATTCATCTTAAGGGGGGTAGGTTTGAAACATCCCAAATTTTCAATTTGGAATGTTATACGTTAGATCATCATTGCATACCATATTTTATTTTGCATTTTGGTTGATCCTAGAAATTCTACGCAACTCAATGACCCATGGAGAGAGTTGGGGATTTCGTTATTTTCATATTTGAGTTTTCTCAAATTTTGAGAATAGGATCATTTGATTTTATTTATTTTATCATCAATTATTTCTATTACAAAAATATGAGAGAGGTAATAAAATGACTTTCCCAAAATAGAGAAATATTGAGGATTTAATAGTAAAATCAAATAAGATTTTATTTTGGAGTTTTTCGGTGTTTTATTTGAATTTAGGAAAAATGTGCGTTTTTCAAAATTGCACTTAGGTCCCAAATAAATGTTCACCTTGTGCGGCTTGATTTTAGAAGCCCGCGGAAATTTATTTCGGAATTTTTGGAGTCCGTTTAGTATTTCTTTTTATTTTTTCTTCTGCGCGTAATATAAAAAAACGAACCGACCTACGGGCCGTGTCCGACTAGGACTCCGGCCCGAGGTGGCCTTTATAAGCCGGCCCAGCCCCGGGGGGAAACCCGAGCCCCAGCCCCGCCCCGCACCTGCGCCCGCCGCCGCCCCGCTCGCGCCTCCGCGCCCTCCGCCTCGCCGCCCGCCGACGCGCCGCCTCGCCGAAGCCGCCGCCCCGCTCGCACGCTCGTCGAGGTTCGCCGCCGCCTCGTTTTCCGTGCCACCGTTTTTTTCGAAAAACCATCGGTTTTTTTAGATATGGTTTTTTTAAATATATCGGTTTTCCGGTTTATTTAAATAGCGAGCATTCGTCCGTCCGTTCGTTCTAGCGAACGTTCGTCGTTTTTCTTTTTCTCGGATTAAATCCACGATTTTTCTGATCGCGATTCCTGATCCGATTATCGTTTTAGTATAACTTTTCGCTCGTTTATCGGAATCAGGCGATTCAAGCGCCTAGAGTTTCGTCTCGAAACCCTCTATCCGTTTAACCTACTTAAACAAGATTTTGCTACTGTAAAATTTGCCCTAGATCCAGATTTGTAGAAGGAAGTTGTTTTCTTTCGCCGTTTGAATTCCGTTGCTTCGTTCGATTTGATTCTTTTTTGCCAACCGGAGTTCTTAAGTTGAACCTTCTGGTTAGATCTCTTATTTGAGTTTTACCTGTGCATTAGATGAGTACTTATTGTATGCGTGTTTGTTTGTCTGCGATAGAATACACGGAGTGCGCCGCTTGTTACTTCGAATCTCTAGGTTTCGCGGATCATCAGCAAGGCAAGTAACACTTTGATTATACCTTTTCTACTACCCAGTTTTATTGCATTAGATCAATCCTCACACATTGCATGGTTAGGATCTAATTAAATTGTGGGATGGGAAGTAGATGAGGTAGTACCTATTACCTGTTTATTATCAAACCTTTGGGAGTTACTTCTACGGTTGCTTATTATGCCATGCTATGCTAGTAGACGTTGGTTGGGTGAGTGATATCCATGACAGATGTGAGTTTTGTTAATTAATGGTTTACCTAAGGTGGCAACTTAAACACACATCTGGGTGGATTGAGGCACTTGGGTATTCCAGGACTTGCCTGTTTTCTTTTGGACAGCCACCCAGGCTTAAAGGGATCATGAGACTATTCATACTAGAAACTTCCATGTGTAGCCACAAGCTATTATGGGCTCTAGCATAGTTGACTAAGTTGTGCGAACTCTTACAGTGGTAGACTAGCAGATGTAGGGGATGTAGGTGGTACGGTCTACCCGATCATAAGGTGCTAGCGCTTCTGAAAGACTATGTCTCGGTCATCTGTTTCTCAAACGCCATGTAGTGCAAGAAACCAAACGGAGGCGATCGAGTCTTGTGGGGAAAAGTGCGCAAACCTCTGCAGAGTGTAATAAACTAATCATGGTTAGCCGTGTCCCCGGTTATGGACGTTTTGAGTATCTAGTACCTGGATTATCATGTGAATCTCAACATGTTACTCTAAATTAATTTTGTTGGGTTTTGTTTAATGATGATGCTTAATTAGGATTGAGAATGCTGTCAACCATTCTCAATGTTTAACAACTACCATGATAGTTAAATAAAATTTATTCCTTTGAAGTAGGGAAAAATTGGCTTTACGCAAAAATGTAACCATAGAGCTTTCCACCAGCCAAATATGCATATAGTATAGCTGTTTCATTCCATTACTCTCTATGTGTTACATTGCCAGCATATTCCATGTGCTGACCCGTTTCGGACTGCAACGTTAATGTTGCAGAATTTTCATACGACGATTAAGGAGGTTTTTGGTCGTGGTTCTATACTCAGTGATGCCGTTGGAGTTGATGGACTCACTTATCTTCCAAGCCTTCCGCTGTTATCGTTATTAGATGGCCTTAAGCCATATTTATTGTAATAAGTTCTCTTATGAGACACTCGATGTAATAAGTGTGTGATTGCTACTCTGCTATAAATCCTCCGAGTACTATGTGGTGTCAGCATTACTGATCCAGGGATGACACCGGAGCACAGAGATCAGAATGTTTGAGGTCTGGTCGCTACATCCACCGGGCCAGCCGTGGCCATAGACCAACTTAGGCCAAACTCCTAAGCTTGGGGGAGTACGTATTTTCCACCGACATTACATTTATGTTCACACACTCATTTCTAGATGTCGGTGCTCATACTTTTTCATTGTATCATCCATGCTAGTTTATTTTCCTTTTTATGCTTTCTTCTTGTGTGTTTAATTAACCTTAAGAAAAACCAAAAAAATTACTTGTAGCTTTTATTTAGTTTACTTTCCATGCTTGTAGTAGTAATTAAAAAGAAAACCAAAAAAGATTTCATGTTCTTCTTTTGCTTGTAGGGAGCTTTCCCGTGTAAATAGTTTTATTTCTTTTCTTTTCTTTGGGGGTCGATAGGAGAAGACCATAATTAAATTGTTGAAATGGCTCTTATATGCATTATTGTTGATCTGACAAAAGAGCCCATATTGCCTTGTCTTCTCCTGTTTATTGAATGCCTGCAGATTCCAGCTTAGTCCAATGCACGGCACTATTATTATTATTCACATCGTTAGGTTGTGCAAGTGAAAGGAAATTATGATGATATATGATGGACTGGCTGAGATGAGAAAAGCTGGTATGAACTCGACCTCTTTTGTTTCTGTAAATGTGATTAGTTCATCGTTCCTGATTCAGCCTATTATGAATAAACATGTTTGCAATGACAACTAGAGATCATAGTTTCTTGTGCCATGCTTGATTAGCTATGAGTTATAATGGTTTACCTTGCGTGGCAACATGCTATTGAGATGGTTATGATGTGGTATGATAGGGTGGTATCCTCCTCTGAATGATTTAAGTGACTTGACTTGGCGCATGTTCACGCATGTAGTTGAAACAAAATCAACATAGCCTTCACGATATTTATGTTCATGGTGGATTATATCCTACTCATGCTTGCATTCAGTGTTGATTAATTTTAATGCATGTTCATGACTGTTGTCGCTCTCTAGCTGGTCGCTTCCTAGTCTTTTGCTAGCCTTCACCTGTACTAAGAGGGAATACTGCTTGTGCATCCAATCCCTTAAACCCCAAAGTTATTCCACATGAGTCCACTATACCTACCTATATACGGTATCTACCTACCGTTCCAAGTATGTGCCAAACTCTAAACCTTCAAATAAATATCCTGTTTTGTATGCTCGAATAGCTCATGTATCAACTAGGGATGTCTATATCTTCCATGTTAGGCGGGTTATTCTCAAGAGGAGTGGACTCCGCTCCTCGCTCACGAGATAAATGGCTGGTTACCGGGATGCCAGTCCCATGCTTTATGCAAACTAAATCAAAATAATTGCAAACAAAACTCCCCCGGGGACTCTTGTTAGTTGGAGACACTCGTTGTTTCGAGAAAGCCATGGATTGATGCTTGTTGGTGGAAGCGGGAGTATAAACTTTACCATTCTGTTTGGGTACCTCCTATAATGTGTGTAGCATGGAAGATATCGCCATCTCTTGGTTGTTATGTTGACAATGAAAGTATACCGCTCAAAATATTATTCACCTCTGTTTCAAAACCGAGCTCTGGCACCTCTACAAATCCCTGCTTCCCTGTGCGAAGGGCCTATCTATTTACTTTTATGCTGAGTCATCACCCTCTTATTAAAAAGCACCAGTTGGAGAGCACCGCTATCATTTGCATTCATTACTGTTAATTTACATTGAGTATGACTTGACTGGATCTCTTTTACCATGAATTACAATGTCTAGTCAGTCCTTGGTCTTTAAAGGTGCTCTGCATTTATGTTTTGCGGTCTCAGAAAGGGCTAGCGAGATACCATCTTGTTATATCATATTATGATTGTTTTGAGAAAGTGTTGTCATCCGAGATTTATTATTATGGCTCGCTAGTTGATTATGCTATTGATATGAGTAAACTTGAGACCTATGCGTTATTGCAAATGTGGTTAGTTATAATCTTTGCTGAAAACTTGAATGCTGGCTTTACATATTTACAACAACAAGAGCAAACAGAGTTTGTAAAAGTTTTTCTTTATCACTTTCAGTTTATCAACTGAATTGCTTGAGGACAAGCAAAGATTTAAGCTTGGGGTAGTTTATACGTCTCCGTCGTATCTACTTTTCCAAACACTTTTGCCCTTGTTTTGGACTCTAACTTGCATGATTTGAATGGAACTAACCCGGACTGACGCTGTTTTCAGCAGAATTACCATGGTGTTATTTATGTGCAGGAGCAAACGTTCTCGGAATGACCTAAAACTTCACAGAGCAACTTTTCAGAAAATATGAAAAATACCTGCAAAAGATGAAGGACAGGGGGCCCACCACCTGTCCACGAGGGTGGGGGGCGCGCCCCCCTACCTCGTGGCCCCCCTGTTGCCTCTCCGACTCCAATTCCAACTCCATATATTGTGTTTGGGGAGAGAAAAATCAGAGAGAAGAAATCATCGCATTTTACGATACGGAGCCGCCGCCAAGCCCTAAAACCTCTCGGGAGGGCTGATCTGGAGTCCGTTCGGGGCTCTGGAGAGGGGAGTCCATCGCCATCGTCATCATCAACCATCCTCCATCACTAATTTCATGATGCTCACCGCCGTGCGTGAGTAATTCCATCGTAGGCTTGCTAGACGGTGATGGGTTGGATGGGATCTATCATGTAATCGAGTTAGTTTTGTTAGGGTTTGATCCCTAGTGTCCACTATGTTCTGAGATTGATGTTGCTATGACTTTGCTATGCTTAATGCTTGTCACTAGGGCCCGAGTGACATGATTTCAGATCTGAACCTATTATGTTTTCATCAATATATGAGAGTTCTTGATCCTATCTTGCAAGTCTATAGTCACCTATTATGTGTTATGATACGTTAACCCCGTAGTGACAATAATCGGGATACTTACCGGTGATGACCTTAGTTTGAGGAGTTCATGTATTCACTATGTGTTAATGCTTTGTTCCGGTTCTCTATTAAAAGGAGGCCTTAATATCCCTTAGTTTCTGTAAGGACCCCACTGCCACGGGAGGGTAGGTCAAAAGATGTTATGCAAGTTCTTTTCCATAAGCACATATGACTATATTCGGAATACATGCCTACATTATATCAATGAACTAGAGCTAGTTCTGTGTCACCCTAGGTTATGACTGTTACATGATGAACCGCATCCGGCATAATTCTCCATCACCGATCCATTGCCTACGAACTTTCCATATATTGTTCTTCGCTTATTTACTTTTCCGTTGCTATTGCTATCATCACTACAAAATACCAAAAACATTACTTTTATTACCATTACCTTTTTCTACCGTTATCACTACTATCATATTACCTTGCTACTAAACACTTTGCTGCAGATATTAAGTTTCCAGGTGTGGTTGAATTGACAACTCAGCTGCTAATACTTGAGAATATTCTTTGGCTCCCCTTCTGTCGAATCAATAAATTTGGGTTGAATACTCTATCCTCAAAAACTGTTGCGATCCCCTATACTTGTGGGTTATCAGACATGTTGCTCTAATCTGCAGCAGGACAACTCAAAACAAAAACAGAGAATATTTGCGTGATACAGGAGTCAAAACCCCCGGGAGATTATATAATGAATTTTTACCGACCAAAATACATATCATGTAAGAAAACGGAGTCCGGAAAGCGCACGAGGTGCCCACGAGGTAGGAGGCGCGCCCAGTAGGGTAGGGCGCACCCTCCACCCTCGTGGAGGCCTCGTGTCCTTCCCGGACTGCTTCTTATTTTTCTATTTTTCTAAATATTCCAAAACAGAAAAATATTACCTTAAAAACTGTTTTGGAGTCGGTTTACTTACCGTACCACATACCTATTCCTTTTCGGAGTTTCAGACATTCCGGTAAGTGTCCCTTATGTATTCCTCCGGGGTTACAGTTTCAATAACATTTGTTTCAACATTTATGGGATTACCTGAGATATAATGTTTGATTCTTTGACCGTTCACCACCTTCGGATTTTTGCCTTCAAAGTTGTTGATTTTTATGGCACCGGAACGATAGACCTCCTCGATATGGTAAGGACCTTCCCATTTAGAGAGAAGTTTTCCTGCAAAAAATCGTAAAAGAGAGTTGTATAGCAATACATAATCACCTACATTAAACTCACGCTTTTGTATCCTTTTATCATGCCATCTTTTAACTTTTTCTTTAAACAACTTGGCATTTTCGTAGGCTTGGGTTCTCCATTCATCGAGTGAGCTAATATCAAATAACCTCTTCTCACCGGCAAGTTTAAAATCATAATTGAGCTCTTTAATAGCCCAATATGCCTTGTGTTCTAGTTTGAGAGGTAAGTGACATGCTTCTCCATAAACATTTTATACGGAGACATACCCATAGGATTTTTATATGCAGTTCTATAGATACATAATGCATCATTAAGTTTCTTGGACCAATTCTTTCTAGACCTATTGACAGTATTTTGCAAAATTAATTTGAGTACTCTATTACTCAATTCTACTTGACCACTAGACTGTGGGTGATAAGTAGATGCAATTGTATAATTAACATCATATTTGGCAAGCATTTTACGGAAAGCACCATGAATAAAATGTGAACCACCATCAGTCATTAAATATCTAGGGACTCCAAATCTTGGAAAAATAACTTCTTTAAGCATTTTAATATAAGTGTTATGATCAGCACTACTAGTTGGAATAGCTTCTACCCACTTAGTAACGTAATCAACAACAACTAAAATATGTGTATATCCATTAGAGGCAGGAAAAGGTCCCATATAGTCAAAGCCCCAAACATCAAATGGTTCAATAACGAGTGAATAGTTCATAGGAATTTCTTGACGTCTACTAATATTACCAATTCTTTGACATTCATCACAAGATAAGACAAACTTACGGGCATCCTTGAAGAGAGTAGGCCAATAAAAACTAGATTGCAATACCTTATGTGCAGTTATGTCTCCAGCATGGTGTCCTCCATAATCTTCGGAGTGACACTTACGTAGGATCTATTCCTGTTCATGCTCATGTACACAATTTCTAATAAGACCATCTACTCCTTCTTTATAAAGATGTGGGTCATCCCAAAAGTAATGCCTCAAATCATAGAAGAACTTTTTCTTTTGCTGGTATGTGAAACTAGGTAGTATTAATTTGGCAACAATGTAATTAGCATAATCAGCATACCATGGAGCAGTCTGAGAAGCATTTATGACATTTAGTTGCTCATCAGTAAAGTTATCATCAATAGGTAGTGGGTCATCAAGCATATTTTGTAACCTAGACAAGTTGTCTGCAACGGGGTTCTCAGCTCCTTTTCTGTCAACAATATGTAAATCAAATTCTTGTAGCAAGAGAACCCATCTAATAAGTCTAGGTTTAGCATCTTTCTTTTCCATAAGATATTTAATAGCAGCATGATCAGTGTGAATAGTTACTTTAGAATCAACAATATAAGGTCTAAACTTATCACAAGCAAGTACTACTGCTAACAATTCTTTTTCAGTAGTAGCATAATTTCTTTGAGCATTGTCTAGAGTTTTACTAGAATATTGAATAACATTTAATTTCTTATCAACTCTTTGCCCTAGAACAACACCTACAGCATAATCACTAGCATCACACATAATTTCAAAGGGTAAATTCCAATCAGGTGGCTGAACAATAGGTGCAGAGATCAATGCTTTCTTAAGTATTTCAAATGCTTCTACACAATCATCATCAAAGACAAATGGTATATCTTTTTGTAATAAATTAGTCAGAGGCCGAGAAATTTTTGAGAAGTCCTTAATGAACCTCCTATAAAATCCGGCGTGACCAAGGAAATTTCTTATACCTTTGATGTCCTTGGGGCATGGTATCTTTTCAATAGCATCAACCTTGGCTTTATCAACTTCAATACCTCTTTCAGAAACTTTATGCCCCAAGAAGATACCTTCATTAACCATAAAGTGGCACTTTTCCCAATATAAGACAAGATTAGTTTCTTCACATCTCTGCAAAACTCGATCAAGGTTGCTCAAGAAATCATCAAAAGAAGATCCATAGACGGAGAAATCGTCCATGAAAATCTCACAAATCTTTTCACAAAAGTCAGAGAATATAGCCATCATGCATCTTTGAAAGGTAGCAGGTGCATTACATAAACCAAAAGGCATACGTCTATAAGAAAAAGTACCAAAAGGGCAAGTAAAAGTAGTCTTTGATTGATCCTTGGCTGACACAGGTATTTGAGAGAAACCAGAATAACCATCTAGAAAGCAAAAATGTGTATGTTTGGATAATCTTTCTAGCATTTGATCGATAAAAGGTAAGGGGTAATGATCCTTTTTAGTGGCCTTATTTAATTTGCGGAAATCAATTACCATCCTATAACCTGTAATAATTCTTTGTGGAATCAATTCATCTTTATCATTAGGAACGGCGGTAATACCTCCCTTCTTAGGGACACAATGGACATGACTTACCCACTGACTATCACCAACGGGATAGATTATACCTGCCTCAAGGAGCTTTAGTATTTCCTTTCTTACCACTTATTTCATTTTAGGATTCAGCCATCGTTGATGATCACGAACTGGTTTAGCATTTTCTTCCAAATTTATTTTATGTTGACATAGAGTGGGACTAATGCCCTTAAGATCATCAAGAGTATACCCAATAGCAGCACTATGCTTCTTCAGAGTTTTCAATAATCTCTCTTCCTCATGTTCTGAAAGGTTAGCACTAATAATAACATGATATATCTTTTTCTCATCAAGATAAGCATATTTAAGAGTATCAGGCAACGTTTTAAGCTCAAACACGGGATCAACCTTGGGTGGAGGAGGATCCCCTAGGATTTCAACAGGCAAATTGTGTTTCAGAATAGGTTCCTGTTTAAAGAATACTTAATCTATTTCCTTTCTTTCATTCATAGACATATCATTTTCATGGTCTAGCAAATATTGTTCTAAAGGATCACTAGGAGGTACGACAATAGAAGCAAGACCAATAGTTTCATCCTTACTAGGTAATTCCCTTCACGGTGTTGTCTACTAACTTTAGAGAAATTAAATTCATGAGACATATCATCTAAACCGATAGTAACAACATCCTTTTTGCAATCTATCTTAGCATTAACAGTGTTTAAGAAGGGTCTACCAAATATAATGGGACAAAAGCTATCTCGTGGGGAACCAAGAACAAGAAAATCAGCAGGATATTTAGTTTTCCCACACAAGACTTCAACGTCTCTAACAATTCCCATTGGTGACATAGTATCTCTATTGGCAAGTTTAATTGTGACATCAATATCTTCTAACTCAGCGGGTGCAATGTCATGCATAATTTCTTTATATAAGTCAAAAGGTATTGCACTAGCACTAGCACCCATATCACACAAGCCATGATAACAGTCATCTCCTATTTTAACAGAAATAACAGGCATGCCTACCAAAGATCTAGGTTTATCTATAGCACAAGGTTTAGCAATTCTAGCAGTCTCATCACAGAAATGAATAACATGCCCAGCAATATTATCAGACAAGAGATCTTTAACAATAGCAATATTAGGTTCAACTTTAATTTGCTCAGGAGGTGTATAAGTTCTAATATTGCTTTTACGAACCACAGTTGAAGCTTTAGCATGATCTTTTATCCTAACAGGGAAAGGTGGTTTCTCAACATAAGAAGTAGGAACAATAGGATCATTATAAGTGATAGTTTTTTCTTCATGTTTAATAGGTGCAGCTACTTTTACTTCTATGGGAGGATGATATTTAAACCACTTCTCCTTGGGGAGATCAACATAATTAGCAAAAGATTCACAGAAAGAAGCTACAATCTCAGAGTCAAGTCCATATTTAGTGCTAAATTTATGGAAAACATCGGTATCCATAAAAGATTTAATGCAATCAAACTTAGGTGTCATACCTGACTCCTTACCTTTGGCGAGGTCCCAATCTTCAGAGTTGCGTTTAATTCTTTCCAATAAATCCCATTTGAATTCAATAGTCTTCCTCATAAAAGAGCCAGCACAAGAAGTATCGAGCATGGTGCGATTGTTATCAGAAAGCCGAGCATATAAATTTTGAATAATCATCTCTCTTGAGAGCTCATGATTGGGGCATGAATATAACATTGATTTAAGCCTCCCCAAAGCTTGAGCGATGCTTTCTCCTTCGCGAGGCCAAAAATTATATATATAATTGCGATCACGATGAACAAGATGCATAGGATAAAACTTTTGATGAAATTCCAATTTCAATCGTTTGTAGTTCCATGACCCCGTATCATCACATAGCCTATACCATGTCAATGCATCTTCCATCAAAGATAAAGGGAAGTCCTTCTTCTTAATAACATCTCCGGGTACACCTGCAAGCTTAAATAATCCACAAACTTCATCCACATATATTAGGTGCTCATCAGGATGCGATGTTCCGTCTCCTGCAAAAGTATTAGCTAGCAGTTTTTCTATCATACCCGAAGGAATTTCGAAGTATACATTTTCATTTTCAGTAGGTTCAGTAGGTTGAGGAGCAACTCTTTTCTCTACTGGTTGGGGTGAAGATACCCCGAACAAGCCCCTCATAGGATTACTTTCCATAGTAACAAGTGACAGTAAATTTCAGCACACTATATAAATTTTTCCTTACCAAATTCCACCTACCAAAGGCGCTTCACTCGCCGACAACGGCGCCAGAAAAGAGTCGAACCCAACGAGGAGCAGAAGGAAATGATAAGCGGTTTCCAGCAAGGTATTCTCTGCAAGTACTAAAATAAGTGGTAACAGATAGTTTTTGATAGGATAATTTGTAACGAGAAACAAGTAACAAAAGTAAATAAAGTGCAGCAAGGTGGACCAATCCTTTTTGTAGCAAAGGACAAGCCTGGACAAACTCTTATATAGAGAAAAGCGCTCCCGAGGACACATGGGAATATCGTCAAGCTAGTTTTCATCATGTTCATATGATTCGCATTTGGTACTTTGATAATTTGGTATGTGGGTGGAATGGTGCTTGGGTACTGTCCTTACTTGGAGAAGCATCCCACTTATGATTAACCTCTATTGCAAGTATCCGCAACTACAACAAAAGTATTAAGGTAAACCTAACCATAGCATGAAACATATGGATCCAAATCAGCCCCTTATGAAGCAACGCATAAACTAGGGTTTAAGTTTCTGTCACTCTAGCAACCCATCATCTACTTATTACTTCCCAATGCCTTCCTCTAGGCCCAAAAAATGGTGAAGTGTTATGTAGTCGACGTTCACATAACACCACTAGAGGAGAAACAACATACATCTCATCAAAATAACGAACAAATACCAAATTCACATGACTACTAATAGCAAGACTTCTCCCATGTCCTCAGGAACAAACGTAACTACTCACAAAGGATATTCATGTTCATAATTAGAGGGGTATTAATATGCATATAGGAGTTGAACATATGATCTTCCACCAAATAAACCAACTAGCATCAACTACAAGGAGTAATTAACACTACTAGCAACCTACTAGTACCAATCCCGGACTTGGAGACAAGAATTGGATACAAGAGATGAACTAGGGTTTTGAGAGGAGATGGTGCTGGTGAAGATGTTGATGGAGATTGCCCTCTCCCGATGAGAGGAGCGTTGGTGATGACGATGGCGATGATTTCCCCCTCCCGGAGGGAAGTTTCCTCGGCAGAACAGCTCCACCGGAGCCCTAGATTAGTTCCGCCAAGGTTCCGCCTCGTGGCGGCAGAGTTTCGTCCGAGAAGATGGCTTATGATTTTTTTCCTCATCAAAAGACTTCATATAGCAGAAGATGGCCATCGGAGGGCCACCAGGGGGCCCACGAGGTAGGGGCGCGCCCAGGGGGGTACGGTGCGCCCCCACTCTCGTGGGCAGGGTGTGGCCCCCTGGCGAACTTCTTGCGCTCAGTATTTTTTATATATTCTGAAAACGTCTTCCGTGAAGTTTCAGGACTTTTGGAGCTATGCAGAATAGGTCTCTAATATTTGCTCCTTTTCCAGCCCAGAATCCCAGCTGCCGGCATTGTCCCTCTTTATGTAAACCTTGTAAAATAAGAGAGAATAGGCATAAGTATTGTGACATAACGTGTAATAACATCCCATAATGCAATAAATATCGATATAAAAGCATGATGCAAAATGGACGTATCAGTGTGGAGCCTTCATCCTAGAGCAACAAGTATAATCATATCTCAAGCATAGTTGCCGAGCATACCAATGCAACATATAAATTTGATCCCTTAATAGTTTCCCTTTTTGAGTCAAGCGATAATCTCTAAAGTATTGATACGTTCATTTTGCATCATGCTTTTATATCAATATTTATTGCATTATGGGCTGTTATTACACATTATGTCACAATACTTATGCTTATTCTCTCTTATTTTACAAGGTTTACATAAAGAGGGAGAATGCTGGCAGCTGGGATTCTAGCTAGAAAAGGAGCAAATATTAGAGACCTATTCTGCACAGCTCCAAAAGTCCTGAAACTTCAGGGATGATATTTTCCAAATATATAAAAAACATTGAGCGCAAGAACTTCACCAGGGGGCCACACCCTGCCCACGAGGGTGGGGGCGCGCCCTACCCCCCTGGGCGCGCCCCCTACCTCGTGGGCCCCCTGGTGGCCCTCCGGTGACCATCTTCTGCTATATGGGCTCTTCCGATGGGAAAATAATCATAAGCCATCTTCTCGGACGAAACTCTGCTGCCACGAGGCGGAACCTTGGCGGAGCCAATCTACGGTTCTGGCGAGGCTGTTCTGCCGGGGAAACTTCCCTCTCGGAGGGGGAAATCATCGCCCGAACTGTGCGTCTAGGCCGGATGGTAACAGGAGGCGAGGGACACGAAGTTTTACCCAGGTTTGGGCCCTCTTGATGGAGGTAAAACCCTACGTCCTGCTTGATTAATATTGATGATATGGGTAGTACAAGAGTAGATCTACCACGAGATCGAAGAGGCTAAACCCTAGAAGCTAGCCTATGGTATTATTGTTGATGTGTATGTTGTCCTACGGACCAAAACCCTCCGGTTTATATAGACACCAGATAGGGTTAGGGTTACATAGAGTCGGTTACAATGGTAGGAGATCTACATATCCGTATCGCCAAGGTTGCCTTCCACGCCAAGGAAAGTCCCTCCCGGACACGGGACAAAGTCTTCAATCTTGTATTTTCATAGTCTAGGAGTCCGGCTGAAGGTATAGTCCGGCTATCCGAACACCCCCTAATCCAGGAATCCCTCAGTAGCCCCTGAACCAGGCTTCAATGATGACGAGTCCGGCGCGCAGATTGTCTTCGGCATTGCAATGCGGGTTCCTCCTCCAAGTACTTCATAGAACATTTTGAACACAAAGATAGTGTCCGGCTCTGCAAAATAAGTTTCCACATATTGCCATAGAGAGAATAATATTTACACCAATCTAATCTGCTGACGTACTCCGTAGCGTGACACACCACGGCCAAGCCTTTATCCGAGTCGTTTCATTATCCCACCTCCGCGTGTTATGCGAGGCGGTTTCCTTGGCACGTCTTGTTAAAGCAGAGATCGTGTCCCCTTATCCCGGGATTCTCATCAATACGGGCGTGGGTAACCCAACCGCGCCATTGATTACAGTGCTTGGAGATAAGCGAGTTTTACCAGGCTGGTGGGGACATGTAGTTGCGTCCTATATAAGGGGATAAGGATCCACCTTTTCACCTACACCTTCTTCCTCCTTCGCCTATCCATTCTTGCGCACTCGAGCTCCAGTGCCCAAGTCCGCACTCCCCACCTCAACCTCCTCCAGTCATGTCCGGAGCGGGAGGCAAGTGGATGGTCTCCTCCATCACGGAGGGACACATCAAAAAGCTGAGGAAGGCCAGATACCTGTCTAACGACATCGCGTACCGGCTCCCCGAAAAGGGGCAGCTCATCCCCACCCCTAGGCCCCATGAGAGGGTGGTGTTCCTCCCCCATTTCCTCCATGGACTGGGCTTCCCTCTCCACCCATTTGTCCGGGGGCTCATGTTCTACCCCGGCCTGGATTTCCATGATCTGGCCCCGAACTTCGTCCTCAACATCTCGGCGTTTATCGTCGTGTGCGAGGCCTTCCTCCGCATCCGCCCCCATTTCGGCCTATGGCTCAAGACTTTCAACGTCAAGCCGAAGGTGGTGCATGACAACCAGGTGGAGTGTGGAGGTTCCATGGTGGGCAAGATGGCCAACGTCCTCTGGCTCGAGGGCTCCTTTGTGGAGACCCTGAAGGGGTGGCAATCGGGGTGGTTTTACATCACCGAGCCACGCGACGCCGAATGGGTCGCACCCCCTGAGTTTCGATCTGGACCCCCTACGCGGCTCACCTCCTGGAAGGAGACGGGCCTGTCATGGGGTAAGAAGGGAGAGCTGACCGGACTCCAAACATGCGTCCAAACCCTGGTGGACAAGAAGCTCAAACTTGTCAACGTAGTCCAGGTTATGCTCATCCGCTTGATCCTCCCGTGTCAACAACGGGCTTTCAACCTGTGGGAGTTCGACCCGGCGCGGCACCAAACTCTGAGCAGGCTCTTCGACACGACATATGAAGATGCCTGGAAGGTGCTTTTCAAGGGTGCCGAGGCTCCCGCATCCGCTACCGAGGATCACGGATTCAGTGTGCAGCGTCATGCTCTCGCGGTAAGGTGTTTTTTTCCTTTTACAGGGTATCAGTTCTTCATAGTTTGACTCCATGCGGGATCTAAGCTCCCTTACCTTTAACAGGATTGGCAGGTGACGTCCGAACAAATCAACTGTCCGGCTCCTTTGCCCGAAGGCCCAGCGGACGCTCGCTTAGCGAAGCTGCTGGTTTTGGCACCCTATGTGGTGCCAGAGAAGAAGGCCGCAAAAAAGGCTGCGGGGACTCGAAAGAGTGCCCGGCGCTAGGAGGTGTCGGATCCATCATCCGACGGTTTCGAGGCGCACTCCTCCCGTGAAGACGACGAGGAAGAAGAAGAGACCTCTCCCCCTCCAGTGGGGGGAGAGAACAAAAGGAAGGCCGCCCTCTCGGGGGAGGCCGGAGGGTCCAAGAAGGGGAAAACCCTTCCTCCGGACTGCTCCACCGACGCCAACGGCGGTGGAGAGGAGTGGCAGCCCAGGGCCAAGCCCCTGGCAAAATTCTAAGTATCCGGATACCAGAGTAATTCATAGTATTCGTTT
The DNA here is from genome assembly GCF_003073215.2 of Triticum urartu. Lineage (NCBI taxonomy): Eukaryota > Viridiplantae > Streptophyta > Magnoliopsida > Poales > Poaceae > Triticum > Triticum urartu. Next base: position 154,922,670 of record NC_053027.1, read on the forward strand.
ATTGCACAGCTTTCCCTTACGTTGAATATGTTTATGCAGCCCACCCAAAGACCGGCTCGACGCGTCGTCGAGCGGCTCACTGGACTCGTCGGATGTGAACTCGCTTCCGACGGCTTCCTCCCCCCGCCCTACGGATGACACTGAAGTGTTGTCCCAACAGGTTCCAAGCCGGGAGGAGGTGGTCCTGGAGGCGCCACAAGGCGACCTCCCGGACTCCAGGAGTAAAGGGGATGAAACCCCCCGGGGCTCCAAGTCTGGCTCTAGGCCGGACACCGCTCCGGAACCTTCAAAGGTTCCAGAGTCTGGCGGGGGACCTCCTTCCAACCAGCGGCCCCCGTCCAACCGGGGGCGCCGGACAATATGTTGGAGGCGCTCAAAGGCGCCTCCATCGACGAGGAGCACCTCGCTATTATGAGTGCGGTGGTCCAGAAGGTTCAGTCTGCCAAGAGCGGGCTGGCTGAAGCTTGTACTAGCCTTTTGACAGGCTTTGAGGTAAGTAAAGAATGTGTAAATAATAGTACCGCATAGACAGTAGCCCCTGATGCTCTGTTTGGCGTTCGGGAAGAAAAGCCGAATAGAGGATCAAATAGAATTCGCAGGAGTCTAACAAAAATGAGTCAATATGCATATGTAGGCTTCCCAGCTTGCGTCCGCCGCACTGACTGCGGAAGTGGACATGCTAAAGCAGAACCTCGAGCGGTCCGAGCAAGAGCTCGGGCGTGCTAAGAAGCAGCTCGAGGACAATGAAGGTAAGAAATACCTTGTTTTTAAATATATATAAAAAGGTGCAATTGCAAAGAATGACAGGATTATCGTGGCTATTTTAGGGGCCACGTCTGAAGTGGCGACCCTTAAGCAGGCGCTGGTCGAGGCCAAGAAGAGGGCGGCCTCAGAGCGCACCGAGCGAGAGAAGTATGAGGCCGAGGTTGGCAAGGTGCGGCAAGAGCTCCAGGCTCTCATGGAAAAACATGAGAGTTTGGAGCTTGACTCAAAGACGTGAGCATCCGAGCTCGTGATGGCTATTGAAAATGCCAAATCTGCCAAGGCCGAATCCCAGAATACCCTCGAGGAGTTGGATGAGGTGAACAAGATAGCGGCGGGTAAGGCCTTCTTTATGCAAAGCAAACACATAAACGTGAGTTACTTGTTACTTACCCGAATCCGGAGCTCTCCAGGAGCGTTCGCAGATCTTCCCCGGAGTGTGTCCGATGCCGCCGCATTCTATCGAGCCGAGGAGGGCAGCTCGACAGAGAAGGTGTTCTGGTCTCAGTATGCTGAGGCCGGACACCCCGTGCCCCTAAGCAACCAGCTGAAACAACTGGTCGAGCTCCACAAGGCGGCCGAACAGGCCATGAAGGGCCTCATTGTTCGGCTATGGCCTGGAGGGGCTCTGTCTGGGAGCTATTTCGGGCGGTTGGTGGTGTAAGAGCATCTAGTGCCACCCCTAGTTCGTTTTGGAGTATTGATGACAAACCTAGTTGAGGGACTAATGTGTTTGTGAGAATTGCAGGATAACACAGGTAGAAGTCCCTCATTGATTCGGTTTTCCTACCAGAGATGACCCCTAAAAATGTATGAAGACATTGATGTCAAAGGTGGTATGTGAAGATACTCACATTGAAGACTATGACAAGAGAAGACATCGCATGAAGCCTATGGAGCTCGAAGACTTAGTTCTGTTTCTTCTTTGTTGAGTCATAGGAACCACCGTACTGTTAAGTGGGGTCCAAGTGAACCAGTCAGAATGACTGAAGTGATGCTTAACCAAAACCTATGTCTTCGAGTGAAGACTATGAGAGCGAAACTTGTCCAGAGTCGGACAAGTCAGCTTTGCTTGTAGCCCAAGTAAAGCTGCCGCGTGAGTTTGAAATCTGACGTTGGAACACGTGTCAGTTCCTTAGTGACCCAGGGTCATTTCGGACAAATCAGGTCGGGTTGCCTAGTGGCTATAAATAGCCCTCCCCCTACAACCATAATGGTTGGCTGCTCAGAGTTAGAGTACGGCTTTTGTCGTTTGAGAGCAACCCACCTCGAAGCCTTTGAGAGAGAATTCCTTGCGAGGATAAAGCCCTAACCACCCAGAGCCTAAGAGTGTTAGGCATCACTTAAGTCTTCTTGTCTATGTGATCTGAAGACTTATTACACTTGAGGACTGTGAATCCTCCATCCGGTTAGGCGTCGCGTTCTGAGCATCCAAGAGACATTGTGGATTGCCGGTGAACGAAGTCTGTGAAGGTTTGGGAGTCTACCTTGAAGACTTACCAGAGTGATTGGGCGAGGTCTGTGTGACCTTAGCTCAAGGGGAATACGGTGAGGACTGGGTGTCCTGAGCTGCGTGTTCAGGACTGGGTGTCCGGGACTGTGTGTCCTCAGTTTTAAATACCTAGCCGCCCTAACCAGACGTACAGTTGTCACAGCAACTGGAACTGGTCCAACAAATCATTGTCTTCAACGAGTCACTGGTTTCATCCTTCCCTTCCCTTTACTTACTGTTGGTCCTTGTGAAGTCATTGCATGATTGCACTATCTTTTGTCTTCACTAAGTGACTGCGTGTTCTGTTTGGCTTCATAATATCTTCCTACCTGATCCTTACTACATTGCTGCTATTAGTCATTGTGCTTTCACTCCATTGAATACTTGACTATGGTTTGCCTAGTGTAGTCTACCTTCCGCTGCATGGTAATAGGTTTATTTCTATTGTTTGTCTTCATAACTTCCACGTTTTGAAGACTTTCATAAAAATCGCCTATTCACCCCCTCTAGTCGATATAACGCACTTTCAATTGCTATCAGAGCAAGGTACTCCCTTGTTCTGTGTGATTCGGTTTAACCACCTAGAGTTTTAGCTATGTCGACTGCAGGGATAATCAAAGTATCCGCTGCGTGCCCCGTCTTTGATGGAACTGAATATCCCTACTGGAAGAATAAGATGCGCATGCATCTTGAAGCCATTGACGTCGACCTATGGTATGTCATCAAGAATGGCGTTCCCAAGGCTGGAGAAGGTGTCACTGCTGCTGACGTCAAGAAGTTCGTTCAACTGGACTCTACTGCCAAGAATATCATCTGTGGTCATCTGACCAAAGGACAGTATGGCCGCGTGAGTGCTTTGGAAACATCTAAGCTAGTCTGGGACTGGCTCTCCAAGGTCAACGAAGGCATCTCAACCTAGAGAGATCAGAGAATCAGTGTCCTTCGCAACCTCTTCAACCGCTTCAAGAGAAATGACAATGAGAATGTCCAGCTCACATTTGATCGACTCACTGACATCACGAATGAGCTTCAAGCCCTTGGCGCTACTGAGATCACCAAGCATGAAGTCGTCAAGACACTACTGAGATCACTTGTCAGTTTGTTTGACACCCTAGCCCTGATGATTCAAGAACGTCCTGATTTCAAGACACTCGATCCGTCTGACATACTTGAGAGGCTCAACACACATGAGTTTCAGCTTTCTGAGAAAAGAGATATCTACGGTCCAAACTATGGGCGAACTCGTGCCTTGAAGGTAAAAGTTGTCTCCTCATCTGAAAAAGAATCTGACAGCAGTTCTGATGATCCTGAAGACATTGGAAGGGAACTTGCTATGCTTGTGAAGAAGTTCCAAAAATTCACCAAGAAGAAAGGTTTCAGAAAGTCTTCACGATCAAGCTCAAGGAATGATGAAGCTCCTGCTCATGACTACAAGAAGAAAACATGTCACAAGTGCAAGAAACCTGGCCACTTCATCTCTGAGTGTCCGCAGTGGGACAATGAGAACAAAAAGAAGAAGAAGAGCAAGGAATATGACTCTGACGACAAGAAGAATAAGAAATACTCAATGTCTTCTTCCAAGTCTTCCTCAAAGTCTTCATCACACAAGAAGAGCTCATCTGGCAAGGCACGTGCGTTTGTTGGCAAGGAAATGGATTCAGAGGAGGAGTCCGCTTCTGAGGAGGCGGAGGTGGAGTCTGAGGAGGAGTCCGATTCTGGCGTCGCAAGTCTGGCTACAACATACGTTGCCAAGTCCATCTTCAACACTGAAGACAATGACTTCATCACCGACACCGATGCAAATGACAAGGACTACTCCGCTCCTACCTACTGCTTCATGGCATGCGGTGCCAAGGTAAACACACGCACTACTCACTATCAAACATCTAGTGACGATGACTCTGATTGTGGTTCAAAACCCAGCTACAAAACACTTGCTAAAATTGCAACTGAACAACAGAAAGCCATGGAACATATTCAAAAACTATTAGACAAAAGCGATGATCTGTTAGGCGCTGAAATGACTCGATCTGAGTCCTTAATTGAAGACATAAAAATTCTTCACGTTAAGTATGAGGAACTTGAAATTCGTCATGAAACGCTCTCAACTACTCATGAAAAGCTTTCCTATGATTATCTTCAAAGGAAGCAAGATCTTGAGAAATTGAGAGCAGCTGATGAAGATCTTCAAAAGGAAAATGAGTCGCTTCGCGCCAAACAGATCAGTTCTGCTCAGGAAGGATTTGAACCACCATGTCTTAATTGCATTGAGCGTGATAATACTACTTATGTTGCTGAATGTTCTACTGTTGCTACTGTTGCAATATCTTCAATTGTTGATGTGGAAACTAACCCCTCTGCTGAGGATACCACTGCTATTGCTGATGAGAATGCTAGGTTGAAGACATTGCTTGAAACAGGGATGTACAAAAGTCTTAAAGGGCATCAGACACTATGTGATGTCCTCAAAAATAAGATCTTGAACCAAAACCTAAGGAAAGAGGGTGTTGGGTTCGTAAGGAAAATGAATGCTGATGGCTCTTACTGGAAACCTGAGCAGTACCCCAAAACCACATGGGTTGCTGCAAAGTAATCTTCAGCAGATCCATCCACTCTATCTGGCTTCACTTGTGCAAACCCATTGTCATTGATGAATCCTTTGATGCAAACTATAAACTGTTTAAGAATCAGAATGGTGAAGTGTTTGCCAGGTACATTGGTACTAACTGCAGGAATGGACCGCCTATGAAGAAGATCTGGGTTCCGAAAAAGTGTCTGGAGAATCTTCCTGTGAATGTCATCATGACACCACACGTGAAGAAGACAAACCTCAGACCACAGGCTTCATACGGTCCAAAGGCTTCATACAGATAGAGGACTCACCTGAGTCGCACTAACGCAAATGTTTTGCAGGGAAACCCTACTCCGGCCTATGAATATGAGCGCGGTTCATTTAACCGCCATGTTCATAAGACCAAGAACTATTCTGCTTATTCTTATGAATACTATTGTCCACCTGCAAGACTGTTTGCTAGGGCTCCAAAGCCAAAGTTCTCAGATGCTGCACTTAGACTTATTGCTTCTAAGCCACCCTTGAAGATGTGGGTGGCTAAGAAAGCTTAACTCTCCTTTGCAGGGAAAGGTCTCCAGCAGAAAACCAAAATCGTCTGATGCTATTGCTGGGGACCTTAAACATCTTGTAGGGCGCAAGATCAAATGCCCGAATGGTCTTACTATGTACTTCATTCCTGAATCGCTTGCTACTGTCCCAATTAGTCCTAATCTGGATCTAAGCTTTCATAACCCACTGGTTCGTTAAATGTTTTTGCTTCACAATTCTCTTCGTGAAGCCTATCCCCCTAACTGCACTATAGGGTACGACACCAGCGTCTTCAGAATGGATTATTGATAGTGGGTGTACCAATCACATGACTGGCAAAAGAAGCCTTCTTATGGACTCAACCTTACGTCCATCCGACAAGAGTAACATCACATTTGCTGACACTGGTAAAAGTAAGGTATTGGGTCTAGGTAGAGTTGCAATCTCAAAGGATCAACACATGGATAAAGTCATGCTTGTTGAATCCCTTGGCTTCAACTTAATGTCTGTCTCAATGCTTTGCGATTTGAACATGATCGTAATGTTTGGAAAATATCGCTGCCTTGTTCTAATGGAATCTGACAAGTCTCTAGTGTTTGAAGGGTATCGGAAAGATGATTTGTATGTGGTAGATTTCTCAGCAGGACCACAACTTGCCGTATGTATTCTAGCAAAAGCTTCAGAATGCTGGCTCTGGCATCAGAGGCTAGGGCATGCTGGCATGAGGAACCTTCACACCCTTGCAAAGAAGAAGCATGTCATAGGCATCGAGGGCGTCAAGTTCAAGAAAGATCACTTATGCGGTGCCTGTGAAGCAGGAAAGATGACGAGGGCCAAACATCCCTCGAAGACAATCATGACAACCACTCGACCCTTCGAACTGCTCCACATGGATCTTTTCGGTCCCACTCATTACTCAAGTCTTACTACTACTGCTTGTCTCTATGGCTTTGTCATTGTTGATGACTATTCTAGATATACTTGGGTGCACATAATCCTCTACAAGACTGAAGTGCAGGATGTCTTCAGACGCTTCGCCAATCGAGCAATGAACAACTATGGCGCCAAGATAAAGCACATCAGAAGTGACAATGGCACTGAATTCAAGAACACTGGCCTTGATACATATCTTGATACTTTGGGCATCACACATGAATTCTCAGCTCCGTACACGCCACAGCAGAATGGCGTCATCGAACGCAAGAACAGAACACTCATTGAGATGGCCCGAACGATGCTTGATGAATACAAGACTCCAAGAAAATTCTGGCCTGAAGCCATTGATACTGCATGCCATACAATCAATCGTGTTTATCTTCACAAGCTTCTGAACAAGACATCTTATGAGCTCCTTACTGGCAAGAAGCCAAATGTCAGTTACTTCAGAGTATTTGGAGCCACGTGCTAGATCAAGGATCCACATCACACTTCAAAATTTGCACCAAAAGCACATGACGGTTTTATGCTTGGATATCGAAAGGATTCGCACTCCTACAGAGTCTTCAATCTCTTTCATTATGAAGTGGTTGAAACAGTGGATGTGCGGTTTGATGAGACTAACGGTTCACAAAGAGAGCACCTGCCAAATGTGCTAGATGAAGTTCCATCCAGCGAATCAATGAAGCTAATGGGAACTGGAGAAATCATACCCTCTGAAGCTCAACCTGAAGAGGAACTTATCATCTCCGCACCTGATCAACCTGAAGACAATGCTCATCCTGAAGACAATCCCACTAACAATGACAATGAACAACAAGAGAAAAACCTTCACCCTGTACATCCTCGTGTTGCCAATGAAGTGCAGATTGAGAGAATAATTGATAGCATTAATGCACCTGGTCTGCTCACTCGTTCAAGGGCAACTCAGCTGGCAAATTTCTGTGGGCACTTCGCATTCGTCTCAATAACAGAACCCAAGAAAGTTGAAGAAGCCTTCATGGAACCTGAATGGATTCAAGCTATGCAAGAAGAGCTTCAACAGTTTGAGCTGAATAATGTATAGGAACTGGTTAAGCGTCCTAATCCTCGGAAGCACAACATAATAGGCACCAAATGGATATACCGCAACAAGCAAGATGAGCATGGTCAAGTTGTCAGAAACAAAGCTCGTCTCGTTGCTCAAGGATATACTCAAGTGGAAGGCATTGACTTCGATGAAACATTTGCTCCTATGGCTAGACTGGAAGCCATACGCATACTGCTAGCCTATGCAAATCATCATAACATACTTCTATATCAAATGGATGTGAAGAGCGCCTTTCTCAATGGCAAGATTGAAGAAGAAGTGTATGTTGCACAACCGCCTGGCTTTGAAGATCTGAAACATCCTGACATGGTATACAAGCTCAACAAGGCACTGTATGGCCTCAAACAAGCCCCTCGGGCTTGGTATGACACACTCAAATACTTCCTGAAGAGCAAAGGCTTCATACCTGGTTCCCTCGACCCCACTCTCTTCACGAAGACATATGATGGTGAACTGTTCGTGTGCCAAATATATGTGGATGACATCATCTTCGGCTGCACCAATCAGAAGTACAGTGAAGAGTTTGGATATATGATGCAAGAGCAATATCAGATGTCCATGATGGGAGAGCTGAAGTTCTTCCTCGGTCTTCAAATACGACAGCAACACAACGACATCTTCATATCTCAAGAGAAGTATCTCAAAGATTGCCTGAAGAAGTTCGGTATGCAAGACTGCAAAGGCTTCACGACGCCAATGCCAGCCAAACATCATCTGGGTCCCGACGACAATGGTAAAGAGTTCGATCAAAAGGTATACCGCTCCATGATTGGTTCTTTACTTTATCTATGTGCATCTAGGCCAGATATTATGCTTAGTGTTTGCATGTGTGCTCGATTCCAAGCGGCACCAAAGGAGTCACATCACTTAGCTGTGAAGCGAATTCTTCGATATTTGGCTCACACCCCAACTCTAGGATTATGGTATCCAAAGGGCTCAGAGTTTGATCTGGTTGGATTCTCGGATGCTGATTATGCTGGTGACAAGGTGGATCGCAAGTCTACATCAGGCACATGTCATTTTCTGGGACGATCACTTGTATGTTGGTCTTCAAAGAAGCAGAACTGTGTATCTCTCTCCACTGCTGAATCTGAATACATTGCTGCTGGATCTTGCTGCGCTCAGCTTCTGTGGATGAAGCAAACACTCAAGGACTATGGCATTCATCTGAAGCAAGTGCCACTCTACTGCGACAACGAAAGCGCCATCAATATTGCCAACAACCCAGTTCAGCACTTGAAGACAAAGCACATTGAAATTCGTCATCACTTTCTCAGAGATCATGTTGTGAAGGAAGACATTGATATTATACACGTCCACACTGAAGAACAATTGGCATATATCTTCACCAAGCCCTTGGATGAGAAGAGATTTTGCAAGTTACGGTGTGAGCTAAATATCTTGGAATCCTCAAATGTCCTGTGATCAGGCACACATCCTAACACTTATGCATATTGATGACTTAGATGTGCAACACACGATGTAAAGTATATCTTCAATCAATGAAGACATAAATTCTAAGTGTGAATACATTAATGTGGAATTTGACTTCGGAGCGCCACGATAATTGTGCGCCGTGTCTGGGTCTAATACTTCCTATACGGTGGGTAACGCCACCACCAAATGTTCTGTTTGAAGTGTTTCACTCGTGGTGTTACATTTGCTATGTCTTCGCATTTGGTTTGGCTTCAATTTCAACTTGTCTTTAGGATTATCTTCACTATGTTGAATATATATATACTAGTGTTCTGTCCTCTACAGCATTCACTTATAGCTATGTCTTCTTGTTGAATCTTTTGAACTAAGTGAATGTGATCGGACCCTAACCTCTCTATGCTTTCTATCTCAAACTCTATCTCTCCAAGTCATATGCATTCTATTGAAACTGTTAAATATCTTCTCTTCGTCCTTGTCAGCAGAAGATACAGAGACAAACATTAAGTCTGTTTTCAATGCTCATTCCTTCACCTGAAACCCGGAGAAGTGGGAATGACCACCCGACAATCCAGGCGTTCATGGGACGTGGAATAACCCCCGATATGCTGCATGACTGCCACGTGTCCCTCAGATGTGAATCGCCAGGGGCACCTGTGTAATAACGCAGTGCCGCCCCTGTACCTATAAATACATGCCTCACTGCAGTCATTATCTCTTCTTCCACTCTCGCACGAACCCTAGCGCCACCACTAACCCTTGACGACGCCGACGACGAAGCGCTTCGCTGCCGCAACCTCTCCGACGCCATCCTCACGCCGACCGTGGACATCGTCTTCTCCGCCGTCGCTGTAGGTGTCCTCCGTCGCCAAGTTAGGGCACGGACGATCGAACTGCTCGGCCTCCTCTTCCACTCCGTCTAGCAGTTCTATGTGTGGTAAATAAAACTTCCTTTTTACAGCCCCTTTGATCCTATAGCTTCGTCACTTTCTACCACAAGCAGTTTCTATTCACACAAGTTGGATCTCTTACATACTGCATCTCATAATATGCCTAGTATATTCACTTGTACTTCACAAAGTAGTTAGATTCCTCACTTGTACTGATCCATGGATTTGTACAAATCTGGAACCAACTCCTTATCTATGAGTGAATGTCTTCGCATGATGAGGTCAATGTCTTCTAAACTGATTTATCTTCAAAATCTTCTGAGAATGCATATGACCTCTTCCCCTTCCCTCACACCTTAATGCTGTCACAGGTACATGTCTGTGGGAGAATCCCTTGGTTCTCATAGTCTGCATTCATT
>NC_053027.1:154933926-155073986 GCF_003073215.2 Triticum urartu
CCCCATGAGAGGGTAGTTTTCATCCCCCACCTTGTCCGCGGGCTAGGATTTCCACTCCACCCCTTTGTCCGAGGACTCATGTTCTACTATGGGCTAGATTTCCATGATCTGGCCCCAAATTCCTTCCTCACTATCTCCGTGTTCATTGTCGTGTGTGACGCTTTCCTCCGCGTCCCCGCCCCCCACTTTGGACTGTGGCTGAAGACCTTCAATGTGAAGCTCAAGGTAGTGGGCGGCAAGCACGTGGGGTGCGGATGTGCCATGGTGAGCAAGATGTCCAATGTCCCGTGGCCCAAAGGCACCTTCGTGGAGACCGTCAAGGGGTGGCAAAAATTGTGGTTCTACACCATAGAGCCCCGCGACACCACCTGGGCCACGGCTCCCGAATTCAAATCCGGGGCCCTAATGGGGCTAACCTCCTGGCAGGAGAAGGCCCAGGATTGGTCTTCGTCGGACGAGCTGACAGCGCTCCAGACGCGCATCAGGAGCATGATGGACAAGAATGTCAAGCTTGTAGATGTGATTCAAGTGATGCTAGTCCAGCGGATCCTTCCATGCGAGAGCCGGGCATGCCACCTATGGGAGTTCGATCCGGCCGAGCACAAGACCCTACAATGGTTCTTCGGAACTACACACGAAGATATGTGGAAGGTGCTCTTCAAGGCCAACGAGATGTGGCCGAAGACCAACGAGGATGGTGGGCATGACCTGGCTCATCCCGCCAGTTCGGTAAGTTTTCCGTTGTTTCAAGGTGTATTACTTACTTGCTTTATTCAAGGAGGGTTTCTGAACTTTCCCATTTGTTCTTTCAGGCTTGGACGAAGAAGGCGGAGCGGATTCAGTGTTCGGCTCCGCTGCCCGAGGATCCAGCCATCCCGTGTCTGACGAAGATGCTAGTTCCGGCGCCCTACAAGGCACCGGAGAAGAAGGCCAAGGGAACCAAAGGTGGCTCCATCCCAAGGGTACTTTGGACGTGGCGTCCGAAGACGCCGAAACTCACTTCGCCTCCGAAGACGAGGAGGAGGAGGAAGAGAGCAACTTCCCCCTCCCTGAGGTGGGAAGGAAGAGGGCGGCCTCCACAGATCTGGACGCAGAGGCGTTCAAGAAGGGAAAGGCTTCCCTCGTGGATAGCTCCGTGTGGGACATCGATAGCAGCCCGGAACGGCGCCCTCGAGATAAGCCCCTGGCCGTATCATGAGTATCCGAAGAGCCTGACGCATTCATATATCCGCCTCTTTTACCTCATAATTTTAACATGTCAAATCATGTATTTGCAGTCCTGCTCATTCCGCCCTTGAGCGATCCTCGTCTTCAGGGAACTCGTTGGACCCGAAGGTGATGGACAACGGGTCCCCTCCGACGGCCTCATCTCCCAGGGCCATGGACGACACTGAGGTGTTGTCCCGAAGGACCCCTGGCGAGGGAGAGACGCGGGAGATCATCAGGACGGCGCCCGAGGGCGAGACCTCGGCCGCCGAACACATGGGAAGCAGATCCCATGGAGACTGGCGATGGGGGGCATCTCGAATTTGGCCGCCAGCCGAATACAGTCCCGAAGACCTATATGGCTCCGGAATCCGGCCAGCAGCCTCCTTCATCAGAAGGAGGTGTGCCCATTCCGCCGGTGACCTCTGTCCAACCAGAGGCGCCGGATACTCTACTAGAAGCACTATGAAGCGCTTCCATCGTTGAGGAACACCGTACCCTTATGGGTGTGGTGATTGAGAAGATTCAGTCTGCGAAAAGAGGACTGACCGAAGCCTGCGCGAGCCTTCTAACAGGCTTTGAGGTAAGCGCTGCATTTATATGAAAAGAAAGTTACAGTATAGACAGTAGCCCCTGAGACTCTGTCCGGTGTTCGAAAAGAAAAGCCGGACAGAGGATCAAGTAGTTTTTCACAGGAGACTAATCATATATGTTTTTGTGAATAAGCAGGCATCGCTGCTGGCCGTGACTTCTCATGCCGCCGAAGTCTTCGGATTGAAGTAGAGGCTGGAACGGACCAAGGAAGAGCTCGGCCGTGCGAAAAAGCAGCTGGAGGATATCCCAAGGTATCCAATGATCTTGTGTATGTCTGAAAGGGATGAATGATGTAAGCTGATCATACTGCAATTAAATTTATTAGGGGCGGTGACCGAGGTAGAGGCCCTCAAGAAGGCGCTGGCCAAGGCCGAGAAGAGAGCGGTAAAGGAAAAAGCCACCCGAGAAAAGCATGAGGACAGTGTTGGTGAGGTCCAGCAGGAGCTCTAGGACGCAGTGAAGAAATCCGAGTCCTTGGAGCGCTAGAGTGCGGACCAAGAGTCTGAACTCGCTAAGGCCCGCCAAAGAGCACAAGAGGCTCGTGCCGAAGCCCAAGGCGCCCTCCGGGAGATCCAAGAGGCCAAGAAGATCGTGGCGGGTAAGGCCTTTATTATGCAAAGAAAGTATGCGAGCCAGAGGTATCTCTTACTGACCCAGATTTGGAGTTCTCCAGGGGCGTTTGCGGATTTGCCGCGCAGTGTTTCCGATGCTGCAGAATTCTTCTGGGCCGAAGAGGGGAGCTCAACGAAGAAGATGTTCTGGTCGCAATACCTTGCACCAGAACATCCGGTGCCCTTTAGCGACTAGCTAAAATAGTTGGTCGAGCTGCATAGGGTGGCCAAACTAGCCATGAAGGATTTAATAATCCGGCTGTGGCCTGTAGAAGCTATACCCGGCAGCTACTTCCGCCTCATGAAGTGGCAGGTCAATGCCTGCCCTCGGCTTGACGCCATCAAGTGGTCGGTCTGCATAGAAAGTGCGCGGATGGCCTTCGCCCGCGTCAAGATACAATGGGCGAAGATGGATGTCGTCAAGCTCGCGACCAAAGGACCGCCCGCGGCAAGGAGCACCGCACGCCCGAGCGGTATTTTGAAGATGTTCTGAAGGGATCCCGCATTGTGGCGGGGCAATGTGCTAAGGACATTACTTTTGAATGAATACATTCATGTAATCCTGTCCTGTATGATGAAAACAAGGCTTGATATATAATATAATGCTTTGCTGTTTTGTTTATTTAAAATTTTACCTCCTGTGCGGCCGTTTTTATTAAATCTGAGGGTTGGCCAGTCGTCGGCTTCAGCCCCCACGTAGGTAGTACGGGGGTGTTCGGGATGAATGTAAACACTCTTTATCCCATCATTTGGTCCTTAAAGGAGGTGTTTACCGCTACGAACCAGGCAATCATACTATGTGGCTTTATCACTCTCACTTAGCCATAGGAGTTTGACAATAAAAATTTAGGCACAACCCCTAGTATCCGAACTAGGGTGCTGTAAACACCTGATCGAATAAGAACCAATTCATCGCATAATGCAGAAAAAATCGCTAAAGATTTGAAACCTCCGAAGAGCTGACCAGCTCACGCTGCATCATGATAGTCAGTTTTCGCCTTTCTCTACTGAGGTGCTCACCCGGATAAACCAGGACACAATCGCAGTAGTTCTCCCTTTACTACCCTAGCCGATATAGCAAAACGTAAGGTAGTAAGGAGAGGAGCCGGGCAAGCCTACTATTGACCAAAGACATGTTTCGGAGCCGATGCATATAATGCTAAATTCGGGGTGCCGGACTGTACTGTAAAAGGTGTTCGGACTTTGTTGCCATGTTATGGGGCGCAATGAAGCCCCTGGCGGAATAAAGCGTACCAAAGTGTACGAGTGCAATTTGATAAGATGATCTAAAGAACAAACTAGTGCCGCAGAAGTTGGGTTGCAAACTGTTTCCATTATAGTTTGATTAATACGTCAAAGTGTATTTTGTACAAGTAGTGCGGTAAGCAACAGTGGCTATTTAACATGCCAAGACCAAGGAGGAGCTGCGTACGGGTCCTGAAAACAGGTAGAGTGATCACCAAGAAGGACATCTAGAGATTCCCCCGCACGTTTGTGCTACTTGCCACCTTGGTGTGTCCGTCCATCGAAAGGAACAATTATGAGGCCGGCGAGAGGGGCCTGCGTAAACGAAACCTAAAGTGGAAAAAGAAAAAGTGAAAGTATGTGTGTCCAGGGGAGGTCAAACCTTATTATGGATCACAATATAGTTATGCCTCCGTCTATGCCCATGGTATTTTGAGTGCATAGTTATGTACGCGCGGCGCGAACGCCGCCACTTGGTGTGGTCTGGGACGGAGGCCGAATTGCTAGATGAGCTCTTGACGAGCTGGGCTGTCCTGGCGCATGGTAGTCCGGACTCGTTTGACAGTGTCCGGGAGTATGGCTGCCGAATTAAGGTTCTTCTTGTGGAGGCTGCTCTGTACTTCTGCTGCCAGGGTAGCGTGTGCTCCTCGGTACGGAGGTAGCGCTTCATATTTCCATTGACTGTTATGACACCGTGTGGTCCAGGCATCTTGAGCTTGAGATAAGCATAGTGCAGCACCACATTGAATCGGGCAAAAGCAGTTCGTTCGAACAGTGCGTGATAGCCACTGTGGAAGGGGACGATATCTAAGATTAACTCCTCGCTTCGGAAGTTGTCCGGAGATCCGAAGACGACCTCCAATGTGATTGAGCCCGAGCAGCGGGCCTCTACACCTGGTATACATCCTTTAAAGGTGGTTTTGGCGGGCTTGATCCTTGCTGGATCGATGCCCATTTTGCGCACAGTATCCTGGTAAAGCAGGTTGTGGCTGCTGCCACCGTCCATGACGAGTCGTGTGAGGTGGAATCCATCAATTATTGGGTCGAGGACCATTGCGGCTGACCTGCCATGACAGATACTGGTCGGATGATCCCTACGATCTAAAGTGATCGGGCATGACGACCATGGGTTGAATTTTGGGGCGACTGGCTCTATCGCATAGATGTCCCTAAGCGCGCGTTTGCGCTCCCTCTTGGGGATATGGGTGGCGTATATCATGTTCACCGTTTTGATTTGAGGGGGAAACTTCTTCTGTCCCCCTGTGTTCGGTGGATGGGGCTCCTCATCCTCGTTCTCTCTTTGCGACCCTTTCTCCTTGTCTTCGACATTTAAATTGCTGGCCTCTTTGAAGACCCAACAACTCCTGTGGGTATGATTGGTTGGTTTATCAGGGTTTCCATGGATCTTACATGGGCGATCGAGTATGCGGTATAGGATGGAAGGGCCCTGATTATTTCTTTTATATGGCTTCTTCCGCTCACCGGACTTGGAGCCACCAAATCCGGCATTGACCGCCATGTCCTTGGTATTATCACTGTTGCTTCGACGCTTATGTCTGTTGCGTTGGGGCTTGCAATTGCTATTTCCAACTTCCGAAGTGCCATGTTCGCTTGTATTGTTATTACTACGGGCTAGCCAACTATCTTCGCCCGCGCAAAAGCGGGTCATGAGTGCCGTGAGGGCTGCCATGGACTTCGGCTTTTCTTGGCCGAGGTGTCGGGCAAGCCATTCGTCCCGGATGCTATGTTTAAATGCCGCTAGGGCTTCGGCGTCTGGACAGTCGACGATCTTGTTCTTTTGGGTTAAGACCAGAATTTCCTGGCTGACTCTCCGGGCTGTTGGATTATGTGACTTAAGTCGTCGGCATCCGGAGGTCAAACATATGTACCTGGATCACATCTTTGAGGCTGGTGTTTTTCTCTATGATATTTTTGGTACGCTTCTTTAGCATCACCACCTCATCAGATGATCCCCAATCTAGACCCTTGTTGGTCCAGGACGCAAGCCGCAATGGGGGTCCGGATCTAAATGCAGGGCGACTGCCCATTTGGTGCCGCGGGGTTTGGTAATGTAAAACCACTCCCGCTGCCATATCTTGATGGTATCCACAAAGGCCCTTTTTTGCCAGATAACTTTGGGAAGTTTGCTTATCATGGCACCACCGCAATCCGCGTGTTGCCCATCGACCACCTTCGGCTTCACATTGAAAATTTTGAGCCATAGGCCAATGTGTGGAGGGATGCGGAGGAACGCCTCACACATGACGATAAATGCCGAGATGTGGAGAAAGGAATTCGGAGCCAGATCATGACAATCCAGCCCGTAATAGAACATGAGACCTCGGACAAAGGGGTGTAGGGGAAATCCTAGTCTGTGGAGAAAGTGAGGGAGGAATACGACCCTCTCACCAGGTTCTGGAGTGGGGATAACCTGCATTTTGGCAGGGAGTCTGTGTCTGATCTCCGTTGCCAAATACCTTGCTTCCCGAAGCTCTTTGATGTCCTTCTCCGTCATGGAGGAGGCCATCCACTTTCCTTGCGAGCCGGATCCGGACATGATTGGAGTACTTAGCGGCGAGGGGGAAGCTTGGAGCTTGGGCACTGGAGCTTGAGGACGGATGGGCTGAGGAGGAAGAAGGCGTGGGGTGAAAAGATGGGTCCTTATATCCTTATAAAGGCAGTGAATATCAAGAGTCCCCCATGGACCTTAAAACTCGCCTATTTCCAAGGGGTCGTGCTAATGGCACGGTTGGATTACCCAAACCCATATTGATGAGAATCACGTAATAAGGGGACACGATCTCTTCTTCGACAAGACATGTCAATAAGGACCACGCCTCAAAATGCGAAGCGGGAGGCTGAAAAACGGTTTGAAATAATAATAGGGCCAGAACATAACGTCTCGCCGAAAAAGCTGTCAATAGACACGACTTATTTTTTAAAGTATTTTTGCACTTGTGGTTCAGGGTTGCGACTGTTATACAGAGCTGAACATAGTTCTGCTGACCAACTGCTTTGGAGTATTTGGAGGAGGAACCCGTCTTGCAATGCCGAAGACAATCTGCATGCCGGACACATCGTCATTGAAGCCTGGTTTAGGGGCTATTGAGGGAGTCCTGGACTAGGGGGTCCCCGGGCGTCCGGTCTATGTGATATGGGCTGGGCAGATGGGCCAAGAAGATAAAAGATCGAAGGGCCTTCCCCCGTGTCCGGATGGGATTCTCCTTTACGTGGATGGCAAGCTTGGCGTTCGGATGTGAAGATCCCTTTCTTTGTAAACCGACTCTGTACAACCCTAAGTCCCTCCGGCGTCTATATAAACCGGAGGGTTTAGTCCGTAGAGGCAATCAAAATCATACAGGCTAGACATCTAGGGTTTAGCCATTATGATCTCGAGGTAGATCAACTCTTGTAACCCCAATCTCATCAAAGTCAATAAAGCAGGAACTAGGGTATTACCTCCATCAAGAGAGCTTGAACCTGGGTAAACATCGTGTCCCCCTCCTCCTGTTACCTTCGATCCTCAGACACATAGTTCGGGACCCCTACCTGAGATCGGCCGGTTTTGACACCGACAATGACCTTCGTCCTACCGTCCCGGCAGTCTTGGTCTCGTTGCACCAATATGGAAACCTTTGCTTGATTCCTCGAGACTCTGTGCCTGCGCTTGCCTCCTTGGCACCAAAGAGGAAACTGGTACACTGCGCCCACTAGTGCCCGCCAAGCCTTGGTCGTCATGGCTCATGTCATGCGAACATCATGACATGCACCTTGCATCGATATCTCCGCTCCTCGGGAGCCAGGCTGGTGAGGCCACCCCCAGGAAGGTCTTAGTGTCATCCGCCTCGCGAGGATCTTGGGTTGTTGTTGACGAAGCTAGGCCGTACTGGGCCGTTGATGGAGCCACGCTGTGGGCCACAGGCAGGCAAGTCTGGGTACCCACATTCCCAGGACACTGACAGTAGTCCCCGGGCCCAAGGCGCGCTTGTACTTGGCTTCGAGGAAAAGCCAAAGGGCAAGTGCGGAGCGCCGCGCGCCCTAACCGCGTGCGGCCTCGGTCGACGCATGACGATTACTGGGCCGTGGGCGCCTCCGCTCCCACGCTGCCTCGGCAACTGTTCCTGGCTGACAAAAAGGCTGCCCTCTACCGTGAAGCCTTCATTGCCCTTCCTTCGTCTTGCTCCAGATCCCCTTTCCCTTCTACTCAGAAAACCTCCAGATCCTCCAAGATCATCCTGAATTAGCGACCAATGGCCACCGATAAGGCTGGATCCTCCGCCGCAGAAAAGGGAAAGACCCCTCGGGAGGAGCCTGAACCACTGTTGCCGAAGAAAAGGTTTAGCCGCCCTCACGATGCCGGGCAGAGGCATGAGGTGACGCGGCCCTGGTATGAGTGGCCACCGCCTGGCTTCCCACTCCCTCTGTACGCCTGAGCGCAGGGCCCCGGAGAGGGCGGCAGCGCCCAGCGTCACATGAGCCACGGCCATGAGGCCAAGCTGAGGTTGCGTGGCCGGCCAGCTCGTGAACCCACGCCGTGGGCTCCCCGCGTGAGTTCATGGTATGGGTGGCAATGCTGCCGCGCACTTGGATCCGATTCCCGCGGTTCTTTGCTGAGGATATGCCGTCGATGGGGCCGCTTGAGTTGTGGCTGCAGCACGCCGGGTGGTGCATCTTAGCCACGGGGGCGGAGGTCGAGGTCGTCCCTCCGGGTGGCATCTTCATGACCCGAGGATGGGACGAGGTTGCCCGCGCCGGCTGCGCGGACGGGGCCCTCGCACTCCACTTCGAGTGTGATGGCGCCTCCATGTTGTTCTTCAAGGTCTGTGACAAGGAAGGCCGCTGCCTGGAGTGCTGCCCCAGGGGAAGCCGCCAGCATGAAGTGGCAACGGGCGCTGAACCTGCTTCCAGTCCTGCCGTCAGCTCCTCCAGCAGCAGCGGTGACTCATGGTAGTCCAGCGACTCTCCCAAGCCTAGCGAGTCTCCAGAGTCGAGCGACGATAGCTACGTGCCTTCGAGCTCTCACCGTGCCCAGAGCGCGGCAACAACATCCGCTCGACCCCGACAATGATCTGGATGGGGTTGGCGCCAGCCTCGCATGGCCCACTATTGATGATGGCGTCGACGGTGTTACCCATAGCCAGGGCTTCTTGAGGTTTTCCTTCTTTTGTTCCCTGCAAGGAATTGAGACGAACCCCGTGGGGGCATGTAAACATCTTGTAATGCTTTTGCTTTGAAGTTTGTTATTCCTAGTATAAGGTTGCAGCTGTGTGTCCCGCTTCAGCATTGTTCCCCCTTTTCGTTCTCGCGGTAGCTTAGCGCTCTACGCCGACAGGTCCTAGTCCCCAAGCATGCTTCAGCCATCGCTGGTATGCCAGGTCGCGATGCCGTGGTCAAGGCCAGGAGGTGAGCGGCCCAAGGTCCGGTAAGAGCTCCCGAGGCACGATGCTCAAGAGGTCCCCTTTGCCGTGCAAGCAGCTCCTTGAAGGCCAAAAAGGGAAGTAGCATTGTCAGAGTGAGTTCATGAGAGTGGAGAACATTGGGTGGAGAGATTCACGCAATCATGCATGGGTGACTTATCTTTTGGCCAGCCAGAGGTGGTTCCTTTGTGTGACGTCCGATTTTCCCTTTAGCGGTGGTGCTACTAGGTAGGGCATGCACCGTCCTCCCCTTTCCTTGCTCATCTGAATGCTCGGCATCCTTGGGTCCCGACCCTCGAGCGAGGCTCAGCCGCCGCTGGTATGCCAGGTTGCGGTGCCGTGGTCAAGGCCAGGGGGTGAGGGCTAGAGAGTCAGTAGGAGCTCCTGAGGTGCGATGCTCAGGAGCCCCCCTTTAACGCGCAAGAGAATCGCATAAAAAAGGGGCGGCCGGCAGGGCCGCCTGTAGTTAAGCTCTGGAGATTCCTACGAGTTAGTCCGAGAGAAGAATATAACTCATAATTGCGTTTTGCTATCCTACCACTGATCTTTCTGGAATAATATGAAGGCACTGAGGATTTGGTGAGGTGACATGCACAGAGTGGGCTACGAGCCAGAGCTCGATCTCTCAGGTTTGCCAGTGTTGCAGCGACGGACCCGAGCACAAGTGTTGTGCCAGCATGTGTAGCCCCCATTGTGGGATGAGCACGAGGCTGGTTAGCAATGCGGGAAGCCGCAAAGGGCAATAGGAAAGCGTGTGATAACATAAATCATCTGGTGAGTAAAGTAGAGCTAGTTCTGATAGATGTAAAATGACAAATGCCACAGGGGCAGACCCACACGGCATGGGGATGATGCAGCCCAAGGGGCGCCCCCAACAGAGAGACTAGAAGATGCAAGAAAGTTATATGCCGCAGGGACAGGCCCATGCGATATGGGGATAATTCGGCCCGAGGGGCTTCCCCAACTGAATAAACAGGAAAATGTCACCTAGCTCCATTGCTGAAGAGATGTTAGAGTAGCTGAAGGCGCATGCTCAAGAAGTCACTACTCACGAGCCGCCTGGGTCCTGAACCTCGGGAGGCTCTGGAGGCTCGCAAAGAACCGTCGCCATCTCCGCCAGGACCATGTGGTGCCTGGCCTCCTAAGCCGCCATGATGCTCCGCAGGCCACGCTGGAAGGTAACAACCGTGTTTGGTAGGCTAAAAGGCATGCGGACAGAGCTGTGAGGCGGGCCCTCGCACCGAACAATGCGTGATGGCCAGAAGCGCTCCTGGGATGCGGCCCTATTGAGCCCTGGAATGTTGACGCACACGCACAGCTCGTTGTCCTCGCCAGGACAAGGAGCCATGCCAGGTGGTGGGCGACTGTCGCCGCGCATGGCTTTCGCCTCCTGAAGCTCCTTGGTCGCCTTGACGATGAACTCCTGAGCACCCGACACTCCGTGCCTTGTGCCCTCGTGAGGGAAGTGTGCGATGTAGCATGCTTCCATGTGGTGCCCGAGCACCTCCCTCATGACATTGGCTAAGTCAGAGGCCCTCCAGTAGAGAGCCCCTGAACCCAGCCTGAGGAGGGCGCCGGGCGTGCCTTCCTATGCGTGAGAGGGAGGCGCCCCGTCCATGGGCGCATGTCCTGAGGTGGTGCCGCTAGAAACACCGTTCTCCTGAGGCTCTTGGCAGAGCATCTGCTTCTTTTTCTTGGGGTAGCCCCAGGAGGGTAGATGGTGCCCTCGTTGTCTAGTTCCTCGACTGCTGCAGCCTGGTAGGTGCGCTTGAGAGAGCACACTACATCCTTCTCCTCACATGCGATCGTGATGATGTCACAGTTCCCGGGCATCTTAAGGACATTGTAACCATGGTGAGTCACCCCCATGAACTTGGCCAGGGCTAGATATCCAAGGATGGCATTGTATGGAAGGCGGATGTGGGCGACGTCGAAGTCGATGAGCTCTATGCGGTAATTGTCGCGCTGGCCGAAGGTGACGGGGAGGCGGATCTGCCCTATTGGGGTGGTTGAGTCATCGGTTACTCCTGAGAAAGGCTTGGTGGGCTGCAGCTGATCATAGGGCCCCTGGAGGTGGTCGAACGTCTCGATGGAAATAACATTGAGCCCCGCACCGCCATCGATGAGGGTCTTGGTGACGAGGACATTGCTGATGATGGGAGAGCAGAGCATCGGGAGGGTGCCGACAGTTGCCACGCAATTGAACTGGTTGGACGAGTTGAAGGTGATGGTGCAGTTGGACCACCTCAGTGGGCGCGTTGCCTCGAGCCTAGGGAGGGCCGCGTTCACCTTACGGGCGAACTGCTAGAAGGTGCGTTGAGAGGCTGGGGCTTGTGCGCCGCCCAGGATGCAGGCGATGGCACGAGGCTCCTGGAAGCCTCCAGCCCCCTCGTCTTGGTGGTGGTTGAGGGAGTCCTGGACAAAGGTGTCCTCGGGCGTCCGGCTTGTTATCTATCGGCCGGACTAATGGGATATAAGGACATGAATATTGAAGACTGTACCCGTGTCCGGATGGGACTCTCCTTGGCATGGAAGGCAAGCTTGGCAAACAACTATGTAACCCTAGATCCCCCCGGTGTCTATATAAACCAGAGAGTGTAGTCCGGAAAGGATATACTCAATACCTTAGTCATATAGGCTAGACTTCTATTGGTTAGACATTACGATCTTGTAGTAGATCAACTCTTGTAATACTCGTATTCATCAATATCAATCAAGCAGGATGTAGGGTATTACCTCCATCGAGAGGGCCCGAACCTGGGTAAAACTTCGTGTCCCCCGTCTCCTGTTACCATCAACCTTAGACGCACAGTTTGGGACCTCCTACCCGAGATCCGCCGGTTTTGACACCGACATGGGTGCTTTCATTGTGAGTTCCCCTGTGCTGTCGCTGAAAGGTTCGATGGCCCCTTCAATCGTCAATAATGACGCTGTCTACGGAGAAACTTTCCTCCCCGGGTAGATCTTCGTGTTCGGCGGCTTCGCACTATGGGCCAACTCGTTTGGCCATCTGGAGCAGATCGAAAGCTATGCCCCTAGACATCAGGTCAGATTCGGGAGAATGAACTATGTCGCGGACATCCGTGGAGACTTGATCTTTGCCGGATTCGACACCGCGATGGCCGCTCCCGGTCACCCCAATGATCATGACCTAAATCTGTCATCGGGCCGCATCCAGGAGACCACTCCTGTAACCGCTCTGGCCCTAGAGCCGGAGCAGGCCATGCCATCCGGAGATGGAAGGATTAACCCCACCTCGGAGGCCACAGATTCCACGGCGTTGGAGCCATACATGGACCTTGTCTCACACGAGGCCTATGCCACCGGAACGCCGGACTCGTCTCCGGCCGCAGGTTCCGAACCGCGCGAGCCCGTGGACGTCGAGCTTGATCGTTCATCGATCTTCAAATTCAGCGCCGCAGACTTCTTCCAGCACTCGCCTTTGGGCGATGTAATGAATTCATTAAAAAACCTGTCCTTGGTGGAGGACTCTCAGCCGAACTATATCCGTCTCGAACTAGGGGCTGACGATGGAGAACTTTACTTCCAACCCGCCACCCACCCACTTCATAGCCATAGTTGAGGATTCGACCGATACACTGGAATACGACTCCGAGAATATCGACGGCATGGACAATGATGCCGATGATGATGAAGACCCCGTTGATACAACTAATGAACAAGACGAACAAGAAGACAGGCAGGCCACACACGAAGATTCGGTGGACGACAATTACCTTCCGCTCTCTGAGGATGAGGTGGGCCTCGGTATTGAAAATTTCATCATGCCTGAGGAACCTCGTGAGCAGGAGCGCTTTAAGCGCTAACTAATAGCCACTGCAAGGAGCCTGAAAAAGAAGCAGTAGTAGCTTCAAGCTGACCAAGATCTGCTCAATGATAGATGGACCAAAGTCCTAGCCGCCGAAGAATACGGCCTTAGTGGACTAGCCAAAAGCTACCCGAAGCATAGATTGCTATCCCAGGGTGACGATGAGGCGCTGGAGCTCATACCATCATCGCACAACGCGGTAGGTCAACCACAACTGGGCCCAGGTAAAGCGGGAACTCAAGTTGAATACACGACCTCTCTACCTCGCAGTAAAAGCAAGAACAAAACAGCTTGGGGTTACACATACAACCGTCAAACTCGGGTAGCAAAACAGAACACTCAAGATCGATCTACAGATCGCAAGGACATACCTCGATACATGACGATGGCCACCTATTCGGACGTGACAAACCTAGCCACACCCGGGCCGAAAACCGCAAATGGACTCTGTCAGAGATACGCCGCAGTGTGGCCCAACATAGAGGCTCCGCACACCCTCCTTTCTTCACAAATGAAGTAGTGGATCATGAATTCCCAGATGATTTCAAACCCATGAATATCAAATTGTACGATGGAACAACGGATCCCGCGGTATGGATCGAGGACTTCCTCCTCCATATCCACATGGACCGCGGAGATCACCTTCATGCCATCAAATACCTACCACTAAAACTCAAAGGACCAGCTCGGTACTGGTTAAACAGTCTGCCGGAAAATTCTATCGGCAGCTGGGAGGATTTGGAGGACGCCTTTCGCAACAACTTCCAAGGAACATATGTCCGGCCACCGGACGCCGATGACTTAAGTAATATTGTCCAGTAGCCCAGAGAGTCAGCCAGGAAGCTCTTGACCAGGTTCCTAGTTAAAAAGAACCAAATCGTCGACTGTCTGGACGCGGAGGTCCTTGCGGCCTTTAAACATAGCGTCCGAGACGAATGGCTTGCACGCCACCTCGGTCAAGAAGGACCTAGATCCATGACAGCCCTTACCGCTCTAATGACCCGCTTTTGTGCGGGAGAAGACAGCTGGCTCGCTCATAGAAGCAACAGCGCCAGTGACTCGGGCACTTCCGAAATCCGAGATGGCAATGGCAAGCCACGACGAAGCATGCACAACAGTCACAATGATAATGAAAGATCACGCGACACAGCTGTCAACGCCGGATTTAGAATCCCAAGCTTGGACAACAGAAAAAGCCATTCAAGGCAAACAGAGACGAACCATCCAAACTAGACAGGATATTGGACCAGCCCTGCCAGATTCATGTCCAGCCCAATAAACCAGCTAATCACACCAACAGAAGCTGTTGGGTCCTCAAGGAGGCTGGCAAGCTCAACACCGGACATAATGGAAATGGGCCACCAGGAAACAGGGACAACAGAGCGGCTCACCAGCTAAATGCTGGAGGGCGGAAGCAATTTCCCCCTGAAGATCGATCAAATCCGGAACAAAAATAGCAGTTCGGCTTTCGCTTCCCATCTCGTACACCCGTCAAAACTATACCGCGCATACATAATTACACACTCAAGATACCATGGGCATTGACGGAAGCACAATACGGACAAATCTGTAGGCACTCCGGTAACATTATTTAACCATTTTCCTATTTTATTTTGTTTCATTATCTCCTAAAAGCAGGTGGCGCAAAGGGTAAGCACCTATGACCGACCCCATAGGAGTTCGGATCCGTACACTCACCTACGGGGCTACTCTCATCAAGGATTCCCTCGCTGAGGACAGGCGACACAGGCGTGCGACAGGAGGTCCAAAATAACTTTTTGTAGACCGCACTCTCTTTTCGAGCCTATAACATGCCTTTTTCCTCTGCCTTTGACCGAGGGGATATCATATTGCCGGGGTCGTGGCCTTTATGTATATCAAGTAACCATTGTCACATCACTCAGGTCCCAGTTCAAATTACCAAATTAATCACTCGCGTCTTTTCACAAAATGAATGCGCCTCCTATGGTTGTTTCATAGATATACCCCGGCTTAACTTGCCAGGGGCTCGGTACGGGAACAAATGAGTTTCCAACAAAGTCCGAACAGCTTTCACAGCGTACTTCGACATCGCGAGTTTGGCCTTATATGCATCAGCTCAGAATCATGTCTTGGGTCAATAATTGGGTTGTCCGGCTCCTGTGCTTGCTATCCTACTTTCCGCTCTATCGGCTAGGGTAGAAAAGGGAGAACTACTGTGAGTGTGCTACCGGCTCACCTGGTGACGCACCTCAGTAGGGAAAGCCGAAAAGTGACTGTCATGATGCGGCGAAAGCTGGTCAACCACTCGATGACTTATCAGAATCTTTAGCGATTCCTCCATGTTACACGAAGGACCTCTTTTTCGTTCAATTATGTAAACGCATCGTATGAGTAAGTCGCATACATACCAGGGGATTTTTCGTAGACCCACGGTAAAACTCTTATTGCTAAGTGAAAGTGTTAACGCCCTATAGTCTGGTTGCCTGGTTTGCCGTATTGACACATCCTTCACGGACCAAGACGTTGGGTCAAGAGTGATTAGATGCTTTTTTGAACACCCCTGTACTTCCTACAAGGGGGCTGAAGCCGACGACAAGAAATCTTTCAGATTATATTAAAACGGCCGCACATGAGGAACACAATCTTTCGAGCAACATATACAAATAGATTTACCATAAAATTTTCTCGTACAATTCTCATACACTTTACTCGAACATTATGTCCTTCGAGCATTGACCCTCTATCAAGCGGGCGGCTACAAGGACGTCTTCAAAATAATGCGCCGGGTCATGGCGGTCCTTGCCCTTGGGTGGACTCTTCACCGCAACGTCGATGGCCTTTATATTCCCCCAGAACATCTTGACTCGGGAAAAAGCCATCCGTGCACCCTCGATGCACACCGACCGCTTCACAACGTCGATACGCGGCACTGCGTCACCAAGCCGCTGCACCAAGCCGAAGTAACTGTTCGGGACAGGCTGAGTTGGCCATAACTGGATTATGACGTTCTTCATGGCAGCACCGGATATCCTATGAAGCTCGGCCCACTAGGACATCCGCTCATTCAGCAAAAGGGGGCGCTTCGAGGCGCCGAATTGTGACCAGAAAAGCTTCTCTGTTGCGTACCCGTCTCACGCCTGATAATACTGTGCCGCATTGGCATAACTCTTCGGCAAGTCTAAAAACTCGTCCGGAGAACTCCACAATTGGCTCAGCTGAGTATAGTTCGGATCGCCGAACTTAGCCTGTAGCAAAAATGGCTTACCAGCTGCAATCTCCCTAGCTTGCTGGATCTCCTCACAGGCTGCTCTGGATTCAGACCACGCTTCTCTCGCCTCTCGTAGGGCCTTGTCAATTTCAGTCATTTTGGCTTCATTCTCCTTTTCCAGGAGTTCACACCGGCTAGCAGCACCTTTTAGATCGAGCGCTATCGTGGATATCTTCTCCTCGTCTTGATGCCGAGCAGCTCGTTCGGCTTTTAATTCAGCTGATGCCTTCTCGGCAGCCGCATTACTACACCAGGCCTGCTCCTTGGCCCGGGCTAGCTCCGCCCGAAGAATTTCAACGGCGGTAGCACCATCTGCAGCCAGGCACAACTTTCAGCGTCATGCTTATATCACAAAAATGTATGTGCATGGACTGCTCCGAATACATACCTTGCGACTCATCAAGACGCATATTGATTAACTCAACGTCATCCCCGGCTACATCAAGCTTCTGTTGCAGCTCGGCAATATCCGCAGTCTGGGCAGTAGCCAGGGGGGAAGCAGCCTATGTTCAAAGTTATTCAGATTAGTCCTTGGATATTTCTTTCGATCCTCTGATTCGCTTCCTATGGGAAGCCAACCTGAGTCTCAGGGGCTACTGTCTATACACATGTGTATTTTATGAATAAAACACAATTCTACATATTATAGTACAAACTTCGAAGCCTCTCAGCAGACTCACAAAGGCCTCATCCAATCCGCTATTTGCGGATAGGACCTTTTTAATCACCATACCCATCAAGGTACGATGTTCCTCCGAAACGGATGCCTGCTGCGGCATGTTCGTCAAGATATCCATCGCCTCTGGGTATCCGGAGGCAGCCGTAGGAGTACGGTCACCCTTTGAAGGGATCCGTTTATTTGTATCCATCCGCATTCCGAATTGTTCGGGGTCTTCATTGTTGTTCCCCGGACTCTGGACCGCCGATGTATCGCCTTCGTCTATCCCTTGCACCACTTGTTGGTCGGGGGAGACCCTCCGCGACGACACCTCAAGGTTGTCTGCCCTATTGGACGGAAAGATGATGGGGGCGTCTCGCTTTCCATTATCTCCGGGAGAAGGTCCCCCAAGGAGGAGGATTGTAGAAGGGGACTGCGCGCTGAGCTGCGAATATATATATTCTAGGCATCATAAGAAAAGAGCGGGATAGGTTTAAAACATCCCTATTCAATTACAATTTGGCCAGAGGCTCGTCCTCATCATGAGACTGCGCTTCGACGTCCTCCAGGCCTGGGCCGCCCTCCAGAGGCATCTTGCCTTGCTTAGGAGCCCGCTTCTCCCAATCTTCGGAGGCGGCCCTCTTCTTCATGGGAGGGAAGGGGATAGTGGCCCCCGCTTCGCTTTTGTGTTCGGATGAGGGGAATTTTATTCCACCAGACACAAAGTCCGAGGTTCCCTGTGAATGGATGCCATGCTTGGTCCTCTTGCCCTCCGCCTCGTCCTCCTTCTCCGGCATCTGGTATGGTGCTGGGGCCGGCATCCTTGTTAGGACCAGATTTGCTGAACCCTCGGGCAGAGGGGCCGAACACATAATCAGTTCCTCCTTCTTTATCCAGCCCTGAAAAAAGATAGCTTGCTTAGTATCGTATTACTGTATGCATGACCACAAAGTATTCTAAAGCCAAGTGCTTACCGGGGTATCCGGACGATTACAGTTAAGGCCAGCGTCCTCAGCAGTATCCGACCAATGTTTCCGCTCCCCGAAAAATAGCTTCCACATCCCTTCGTGTGTGGCGCCGAAGAAGTGTTGGAGGGTTCATGGTCCCTCTAGATTAAACTCCCACATGCGGTGAGGCCTCTGCTGGTAGGGCAGGATTCGGCAAACTAGCATCACTTGGATCACAATGACGAGATCGATATCTCTCTCGAGGAGGGTTCGAATGCGGCTTTGTAGGGTCCGCACTTCATCCACTAATCTCTAGTCTAGCTCCTTGTTGACCCATGACGCGAGATGTAATGGTGGGCCGGGACAGAAGGTGGGGGCAGCTACCCACTTAGCACTGCGGGGCTCTGTAATATAAAACCACTCCCGCTGCCAGTAATTGGAAGCCTCGGAAAAAGAACCTTTTGGCCAGGGAGTGTTGGCGAATTGGTTGATTGTAGCACCGCCACACTCCGTCTGTTCCCCATCGACTACCTTCGGCTTCACACCAAAGGTTTTGAGCCATAAACCGAAGTGTGGGCGGATTCGAAGGAAGGCCTCGCATGTAATGATAAATGCTGAGACATGGAGGATAGAGTCCGGGGCAAGATCGTGAAAAAATAATCCGTAATAAAACTTTAGCCCATGGACAAAGGGGTGAAGAGCAAACCCTAACCCCCCGGAGGAAGTGGGAGACGAATACCACCCTCTCGCCGAATCTGGGGGTCGGGATAACTTGTCCTTGAGCAGGAAGCCGGTGGTGGATCTCTGCGGTGAGATATCTGGACGCCCGAAGCTTTGTGATATCCACCTCTGTAACAGAGGAAGCCACCCATCGGCCTTGAGAGATGGATCCGGACATGATGGGAAGGCTGAAAGTAATGTAGTCGAACCTTGGGTGCTAGAACTCGGGGTTGGGAGGCTTAGGAGAGATTTGGCGTAAAAAGACAGCCCTTGGTTCCTTTATATACACCTCCAGTATTGAACGTCTCCTCCTAAGCCTAGAAACCTGCCTATCCCTGAGGAATCTTTCTCACGGGATGGTTCGGTTACCCAAGCCCGTATTGATGAGAACCCCGTAATAAGGGGACACGATCTTTGCTTTGACAAGACGTGCCAATGACAACCGCGTCTCGAATTGTGGGGCGAAAAATGGTTCGAAATTATGACCGATAAGCGTGACACCACATTACTAAAGTTGTTAGCAGATTGGACTTGTGTATTATTATACTCTCTACGGTTGTGTACGGTGTGTGTTACAAGTCCGGACACAATCAATTCATCTAGAGACTATTCGGGAGTTAGGAAGGAGGAACCCGCCTTGCAATGCCGAAGATAGCACTACGCGCCGGATGCCTTGTCATTGAAGCCAGGTTTAGGGGCTACTGAGGGAGTCCTGGACTAAGGGGTCCTCGGGCGTCCGACCTGTTATCTATGGGCTGGACTGATGGGCTGTAAGGACATGAAGACTGAAGACTATACCCGTGTTCGGATGGAACTCTCCTTGGCGTGGAAGGCAAGCTTGGCGAACAACTATGGAGATTCCCTCTTATGTAACCGACTATATGTAATCCTAGATCCCCCCGGTGTCTATATAAATCAGAGGGTGTAGTCTGGAAAGGATATACTCAATACCTTAGTCATACTGGCTAGACTTCTAGGGTTTAGCCATTACGATCTCGCGGTAGATCAACTCTTGTAATACTCGTATTCACCAATATCAATCAAGCAAGACGTAGGGTATTACCTCCATCAAGAGGGCCCGAACCTGGGTAAAACTTCGTGTCCCCTGTCTCCTGTTACCATCAACCTTAGACGCACAATTCGGGACCCCCTACCCGAGATCCGCCAGTTTTGACATTGACAGTGGTCATCGTTCCTTCTTGGTGGTGGCGGCAATGGAGGGAGGCCTGCATTGCCTTGAGGACGGTCCACACGAGGCTGATCTCTCCACGCGCCCTCACGAGGCTGGCCCTGCCAGCGGTCCTCATGAAGCTGGTCCCGCCAGTCCTGGCGGGAGCCGCGGTCATCCCAGCGTCCTCCACTTCGACCTCCTCCACGGATGTAGCCTGGATCATTGCGCTCGGGGCATCGACCGAGGCGCCCGTCACAGATGGCCCTGAGCTCCTAACAGTCATTGGTGTTGTGGCTGTGTACATTGTGGAAGACGCAGAACCGACGGCTGCTCTTGGATGACTCTGGGTGGTCACAGCCGTGCTTCATCTCTATTTCATCCATGATCACGACCGCCCCCTTGCGCTTCACGTCCTTGGCCTTGGCCTTCTTGTACTCTGGGTCGGATGCTGGGAGCTCGAGAAAGGAGAGGCGTCCTTCCTTAGCTCTCGTGCACTTGGTTTCCATGTTGAACATCTCCAGAGCCGTGCACAAGTCCTCGTGTGTAGCGAGCTCCTCCTTCATCTTGATATCGCGGACGCCATCAGAGAATGCTGATATGATGGCCTTATCTGACACCTTGGGGATCTTGAGAAGAACGTTGTTGAAGTGCTGGATGTACTTCTGCAGGGTTTCCCCTGGCTGCGGGCGGTCGCGGGTGCCCTGGAAGTGGGCGACGAATTGCTCGCACATCTCGCCCAAGGAGGAGATCAATCCCGCGAGCAGGTTCAGGAGCCATGAGTGCGCGCCATCCTTGAGGGCCATGGGAAACCAGTTCGCTATGACCTTCTCGTCACCGTTGGCCACCTCGATGCTCATCTCATAGAGTTGTAGGAACTCACCAGGGTCGAGGGTGCCGTCGTAGCATGGAGGCAGGTCGGGCTTGAACTTTCCCGACCAGACGACTCTGCGGAGCTCGGGAGTGAAGGCTTGGCAACCCACAGTGGTCACGGGAGCCCGGTTTGGAGGTGGAGCCTAATCTTGGCACTCGCGCACCACCATCGCAGGCGATGCAGGGTCTTGACGTGGTGCTGCAGGGAGCGCTGGAGCACCTTCTTGTGGCCCCTGGACCTCCTGGCAGCTTTCTTTCCCATGCGCGGGCGCCCTTCATGGCGGGTCATGCCGCGGGGCCACGCGCCTCGGTCCGAGGGCGACATCTTGACGGGGAGGTGGCAGAGGCGCTCCGTGGGCTATGTCTCCCGTGGGAGGCGGCGGGCGAGGCAGCGAGAGGGACGGTGCGGGAGAGCCCCCAACGGCGCTGACAAGCTCGGCGATGCGGTCCAGCTAGTCTTCGTAGAAGTCGTCGACTCGGCGGTAGCGCAGGAACTTGTGTGCCATGTGTAGCGCAACCTGCGCGTCCACCAGCCCGCGACAAGCATGAGATGATGAACCAGCCAGAGTCAGCGATGGGGTGGCCGTGCGTCCATCACGCCGCACGGAGGGGTGCAGCGACAAAGCTTGCTACTCGTGCCCTGCCGGGCCTGTGGCGGTGTTGGCGGTAGGCGATGGAGAACGACGGGGAGGTCCACCGACGGGCGCCGTCTGGGTGACACGACCGGTAAGAGCGGCCCGACGCTCAGCACGGGCTCGACGAGCGTCAGCCATGGAAGCTATGGAGCGGCGGTGAGTCGATTGGCGGAAAAGAGGCTCCGATGCACCCCTACCTGACGTGCCAAATGTCAGATTGTGGGTTCCGCAGACCCTTGAGAGGTTCAAACACTGGAGTGCGTGCGAAGAACTCGTCCTCACCGATCTGCTCACTCAACGTTTCCTAGGCCTAGCTCGACGAACCCAAGGGACAAGAGACACAACAGTTTATCCTGGTTTGGGCCACCTTGCGGTGTAATA
Source organism: Triticum urartu (assembly GCF_003073215.2). Taxonomy (NCBI): domain Eukaryota; kingdom Viridiplantae; phylum Streptophyta; class Magnoliopsida; order Poales; family Poaceae; genus Triticum; species Triticum urartu. The sequence continues at coordinate 154,955,461 of NC_053027.1, forward strand.
CCCTACTCCAGATTTGTGGTGGATTGCCATGAGGGGTCGAGGATGAACTAATACAGTGGCCGAACAGCCTCAGAAGGCGAGGTGTTCTTGAGCTCGGTGAGATGGTGGGTGAGAGGATGATCTGAATCGTCCCCCTCTATGGTGGTGACTATGTCCTATTTATAGTGGACTTGGTCCTCTTCCCAAATGCAGGGCGGGAAGGGATCCCACAATGGCCAAATTTGAAGGGGGGCAACTAGTACAAGTTATCTTGACAAATGTAGTCTTCGCATGCAAAAGCCTCTGGGGGTGACGCCGTTGTGGGCTCTGCGATGACCTTCGTCCCGCCGTCCCGGTGGTCTTGGTCCCGTTGCACTGATATGGAAACCTTTGCTTGATTCCTCGAGACTCCGCACCTACTCTTGCCTCCTTAGCACCAAAGAGGAAACAGGTACACTGCGCTCGCTAGCGCCCGCCTGGCCTCGGTCGTCATGGCTCACGTCATGCGGACCTCGCGAGGTGCACCATGCATCGATATCTCCGCTCCTCGGGAACTAGCCTGGTGTGGCCACCCCCAGGGAGGTCTTGGTGTCGTCCGTCTCACGAGGCTTGGCCCCTCGCGAGGGTCTTGGGTTGTTGTTGACGAAGTTGGGCCGTACTAGCCGTCGATGGAGCCACGCCATGGGCCGGAGGCAGGCAAGTCTGTGTACCCCCGTTCCCGGGACACCGACACATCTAGAGTATTAAGTTCATAGAATAGAGTAACGCATTAAGTAAGATGACATGATGTAGCGGGATAAACTCAAGAAATATGATGAAAACCCCATCTTGTTATCCTCGATGGAAACAATACAATACGTGTCGGTTCCCCTTCTGTCACTAGGATCGAGCACCGCAAGATTGAACCCAAAGCTAAGCACTTCTCCCATTGCAAGAAAACCAATCTAGTTGGCTAAACCAAATCGATAGTTCGAAGATACTTGCAAATATATCAAATCATGCATATAAGAATTCAGAGAAGATTCAAATAATATTCATAGATAAGATGATCATAAATCCACAATTCATCGGATCTCAACAAACACACCGCAAAAGAGTATTTCATCAGATAGATCTGCAAGAACATCGAGGAGAACATGGTATTGAGAATCAAAGAGAGAAAAGAAGTCATCTAGCTACTAGCTATGGACCCGTAGGTCTGAGGTAAACTACTCATGCTTCATGAGAGGCAATGGTGTTGATGTAGAAGTCCTCCATGATCGAATTCCCCTCCGGCAAGATGCCAGAAAAGGCCCCTAGATGGGATCTCATGGGTACAGAAGTTTGAGGCGGTGGAAAAGTGTTTTTGTGGCTCTCCTAGTTGGTTTGGGAATATTTGAGAATATATAGGCGGGAGAAATTGGTCGGTGGAGTCGTGAGGGGCCCACAAGGGTGGGGGCATGCCCTACCCCCCTGGGCGTGCCCTCTGTCCTTGTGGCCACCTCATGGCTTCCCTGATGTGTACTCCAAGCACTCTGGATGTCTTCTGGTCCAAGAAAAATCATCGCGAAAGTTTCACTCCGTTTGATAATCCTTTTCTGTGAAACTCTAAAACAAGGAAAAAATAGAGACTGGCACTAGGCTCTAGGTTATTAGGTTAGTCCCAAAAATAATATAAAGTAGCATAATAATGCATATAAAACATCTAAAATAGATAATATAATAGCATGGAACAATCAAAAAATTATAGATACGTTGGAGACGTATCACAACCATGGAGAAGTTCTCGACCAAGCGATGGCGGCAGCTCGCTAAGCCAAGGAAACTCCGAACTTGCTTGACCGATTCAGGTGGAGTCCAATCAAGAATAGCCTAAACTCGCTCAGGATTGACAGCAATACCCTTACCAGAGATTAGGTGTCCTAGGTAGGCCACTTATGGCAACCAGAATTCACATTTAGGTAATTTGGCATAAAGGCGATGCTCTCCAAGTTTCATCAATACCAGCCTTAGATGCTCGGCATGATCTTCCTTGTTCGTGGAGTTCATGAGTATATCATTGAGATATACCACAATGAATTTATCCAAGTACTCCATGAAGATCGAATTCATTAAGCGGGAGAAGGTGGCTCGGCCATTGGTTAAACCGAAGGACATGACGGTGTACTCGTATTGGCCATAACGAGTGACAAAGGCCGTCTTGGAATGTCCCGTCCTTGATTTTGATTTGATGATAGCCCAACCTCAAATCCATTTTGGAAAAGACTGAAGATCCAGCGAGCTGATCATACATGTCCTTGATTCTGGGGAGCGGATACTTGTTCTTTATGGTGACCAGGTTAACGGGTCGATAATCTACAACCATCCGATACGTTCCATCCTTGTTCTTAATGAAGAGGAAGGGACAAACCCAAGGAGAAGAACTAGGACAGATGAAACCCTTTTGCAAGGACTCATCGAGTTGTTTCTTTAGCTCGGCTAGCTCTAAGGGTGCCATCTTATAGGGTCTTCTAGCGATCGGAACCGTTCCTGGAACAAGATCTATCGCGAACTCTACATCTCTGTCAGGTGGAACACCTAGAAATTCTTATCGAGAGACATCTGAAAAGTCATGGACTACCGGTATATCTTTTAAGTCTAGAAGAGGGCTGGCATTAAGAGACTAGAGCTGACACTCGGACACTCAGGTCAAAACATTAACTCTCTTGCCCGATGGGTGCGTAAGTTGAACAGTTCTAGAGAAACAATCGGTCTTAGCATAATGGGCTGACATCGAGTCCATACCCAAGATGATGTTTATGTCTGAGGACTTGAGAGCTATCAAAGATGCAAGGAAGACCAGTCTATCGACAAGAATTTCATTCCCATGGCTTACTCTAGAAGTTTGCCATTTAGAACCAGGATTTTGAATTACCATGGAGGTGGTCATGTCAAAAAATGTCATGTTCCGCATTCAAGCATAGCTCTCAGAAATGAACGAATGAGATGCTCCAGTATCACAGAGAACAGATGCCATATGGCAATTAACAAGTACGATGTTAGGATCATCATGAGCCTCCTCAACTGAGACATAATTGACAAGGCCACATGCAGTGGTGGCTGGCTTGGCATAGTACACCTTTCCCGCTGGCTTACCACGGCCAACAGACTTCTCGAACTGGTTGGGGTTGTTGTTCTGGGGTTACTCTCACATATAGTGGCCTTTCTCTCCACATTTGAAGAATGTCACGGTATTAGTGCGCAGAGCAACATTGGCGGCTGGTCCACCATAAGTCTTGGGTGGTGCGTACTACTGGTTTGGGTGAGGCGCCTCATAAGATGGCCTCAGGGTGAGTCTGGGTGGCAGAGCTACATTTGGAACCCACACCCGGCGCTTCTGGGAGAAAGAACCGGATGATGAACCAAAATCACGGGCGTGCTTGCGTGTAGCCTCATAGTCAGTCTGGCCAGTCTCAGCACTAATGGCCTTGTTCACAAGCTTCCAGAAAGAGGTACACTCGTGCAGATAGAGGTCGCGGCGAAGCTCGGGGCTAAGTCCCTTCCGGAACCTTGCCTACTTCTTGGCGTCAGTGGACACTTCCTCAGGAGCGTAGCATGCCAGATTCCCAAACTGTTGTAGACATCCACAGTTAGCTTACCCTGGGTGAAGTTACAGAACTCCTCCCTTTTGTGATCCATTAGGCCCTCTAGGAAGTGGTCCTCACAGAAATCTTCACTGAAGTCCACCCAGGTAGTAACCTGACTGGCGGGACGCATAGCCAAATAATTCTCCCACTAGAGACTGGCGGGACCCTCAAGGTGATATGCAGCATAGGTGCCTTGGTTAGACTCAGCTACGTTGGCAGAACGTAACTTGTGGGTGATGCTGCGAAGCTAGTCATCCACGTCAAGAGGTTCCACGGAGTGGTGGAAAGTTGGTAGGTACAACTTGATAAAGTCATTGATGGACACCAAGTCATTCCTCTGCTGGTATGTGGTGTTCTTCTCGATACGCTCAAGTAGTCGATTGGTCTCATGTTTGTTCCTCTCCGATTCCAGCATGACCTCAGCTCGAGAAGGTGGATGGGGTAGGTTGTCATTCCTGGCCCCACTTGCTTCGCCCTGCTCCTGGGAAGCAGGGTTGCTTCAAGTGTTAACCATCCTAGGGAAAATAAAACAACGGTTTAAACAAGGATGACAAAACTCTAGCATAGGAGTGCAGAATGTAATGGATGACACAGAATGCAGAGACGTATGTTTGAACAACATGGTAACAAGGAAACAACCATATATACACCATCAGTCATACATACCATACATAGTTTAGTACAAGCCCAAGCTAAAGTACAACTGCGGTGAAAGGACAATACATCTCATCAGAGGCACTCCAAGCTCCTATACATTATTTATCTACGTCTCCGAAACTCAGTACACACCAAGTCATATCCCATAAGACGCACAGGACTGTGGTGATACAACTTCTACAATACTACTACTACCACGATCCACCTCAGGCATCTCCATAGTAAGCCTCATAGAGGTTACCTCCATGACCCAGAAGCTGGACGTGGGGATCTGGAAACTCTCTGTCATATGGAGCCTGTGGTCCAAATGGACATGGGTGTGGCCATGGTCCCACAACTAGTGGCAGATGAGGACCACTGGGAGGGGTGATGCCTCCGACATCGGGCCAATCCATACGGTTCGATAGTGGAGATCGAACGGGATACATCGCCTCCATATTAAGGTACCCAGTCTGAACGACGGGTGCTAGGTGTGTCAGAGTAGCCCAGTGACGTGCTCGAGATTTGAAGAGCCCCATCTGGAGGGCATGATTCTTGCGGTCCTTATCCTCCAGTAACTCTGTGGTAATCCGAAGTAGCGGCTCCTCATGAGCAGCATCGGTGTAGACACCATTGTAGTAACCCTCCTCGCCAGGGAGTGAGGCTGGCATGTAGCAGAACTCGGTGTTCTAAAGTAAGGCGTGCCTAGCCCGGATTATAGTCATCATCGACTAATCAGCATCCTGTACAAACATCTCGATAGTAACCCCAAGTCCATACGTCTAGTGGATGGGGTCAGTAGCTCCACGATATGAAGGATATATCCTGACTGTGCAGATGTCTTGCTCTGGCTGAAATCATGATACTACTCCTCTATAGTATACCCGGGATACCAACGATAGCCTATCTCAGTCATCCCGTGGACCAACATGGTTGTGTGACCTGGTATATCGATGCACCGTGTCAAACGGACCACCTGATTGGGGGTGCGGTCAGCCATCTGAAAAACGAAATAATACAAAGACATTAGAATTTCTAGGAGAAATCGGGCAGCGTAACCGTTGTAAATGCTCAAAAAGGATTTTGAGACATTCAGCAAACGGTAGCATAGCCACTCAACAACATTATATCAAGGTTCTGGGACCAACTAGCAACACACGGAAGTAACAGGGACTGAACTAGGGCTTGAAACCATCAGTCTTATAAGTCTGCGGATTAGTAACATGTGAACCTGATAGAAAGAAGAGATGCCTAGTTCTTAACCCCCGTAGAAAAGAAGAGGCCGACTAAGAGAGAATAACACAAGAAGATAAGTGAAACGAGCCTTATTTTCCCTTCCACAATCAATTTGCCTACACATAACTAAAGCATTTCTAGAGTCGACATCAACCAATTTGGCTTGAAGATCCTACAGGTAGTCCGACTCAGATGCCAACGCTGTCAGGACCCCGATCCTAAGTCACACCGATCTAGCTTGTAACACCTCATATCACTTTGCGGCCTCATGCATGGTATCCCCACGGGTGCCACCTTACCTGGCCTGGAACCATTTGTGCCTTTTGGCTCACGTATATGATATTGTCGCTAGCATCCATATGATAGAGAACCCAGGCCCACAAGACTAGTCGTAAACCCAAAGTGGCACTAACTTACAGGGACAGGCATACATGACCCAACAATTCACGTGTCGGTCAGCAGCGAGTGAATCCGGGCTGTAGCAAGCTAACAGGACTCCGGTGGACACCGCATGACATTTCCCCGAAGGAACAGAGACTGGAGCAAAGAAGGACACATGTTGATCATCCCATGTGTTCTAGAGCAGTAGCAAGCAACCGTGGCTCGTCGGAAGCACTAGGAGACATTTCCCCATAAGAGAGGCTGCCAAGAATGAACAACTAGGTTGTCGGATCCCACACATACCAAGCATTTCAAAAGCATACACACAATATGCTCGATATGTGCAAATACAACAAGGCGTCACAACAAAACTCTACAACTCAAAGTATTCATTTAGAAGGCTCAAAAGCGCGATACATAACATATCCATAGTTACTAACTACGGACCCATAGGTCTGCAACGAACTACTCACACATCATCGTACAGGCACCAATGAGGATGATGAACCCCTCCATGATGGTGTCTAGATTTGATCTATGGTTTCTGGAACTTGCGGCGGCTGGAATTGATTTTCATCGACTCCCCTATGGTTTCTGGAATATTGGGGTATTTATAGAGCAAAGAGGCGCTGCGAGAGGCCGCCAAGGTGGGCACAACACACCAGGGCGCGCCTGGGCCCCAGGCGCACCCAGGTGAGTTGTGCCCCCCTCGGGGCCCCTCTGGTACTTCTTTGGCCCATCATGTGTCTTCTGGCCCAGAAATTTTTTCCAAAAAGTTTTGCTGCATTTGGACTCCGTTTGGTATTGATTTTCTACGAACTAAAAAACAAGCAAAAAACAACAACTGGCACTAGGACACTATGTCAATAGGTTAGTCCCAAAAACTGATATAAAGTTGCTATAAAATGATTGTAAAACATCCAAGAATGATAATATAATAGCATGGAACAATCAAAAATTATAGATACGTTGGAGACGTATCAGCATCCTCAAGCTTAATTCCTGCTCGTCCTCGAGTAGGTAATGTAACACCCCGGATATGACTTCCTCAATATGTATTCCAACTCTTGCCGTTTCCGGCCTTAAGTTATTTTATTTTCTCAGGTTCGGGTTTTGTCTCCGTGTGTTGTTATCGTTGTCATGCATCTCATATCATGTCATCATGTGCATTGCATTTGCATACGTGTTCATCTCATGCATTCAAGCATTTTCCCCGTTGTCCGTTTTGCATTCCGGCGCTTCGTTCTCCTCCGGTGGTCATTTCTACCTTTCTTTTGTGTGTGGGGATTAAACATTTCCGGATTGGACTGAGACTTGCCAAGCGGCCTTGGTTTACTACCGGTAGACCGCCTGTCAAGTTTCGTACCATTTGGACTTCGTTTGATGCTCCAACGGTTAACCGAGGGACCGAGAAGGCCTCGTGTGTGTTGCAGCCCAACACCCCTCCACTTTGTCCCAAAACCCACCAAAATCTTCTCCATCATCTAGAGCGTTCGATCACGATTGCGTGGCCGAAAACCGCACATCATTTGGACTCTCCTAGCTCCTCCTATGCCTATTTAAAGACCCCTCCAAAATTCTCTTTCTTCCTCTCTCGAAACCCTAGTCGTCTTCCACCTCTCGCCGCCGGACACGTCCGATTCGGGCCGGACATGTCCGACTTTTCCCGCCGCCGCCACGTGTCGCCGCCCCGTTGGCGCGTCCACCGTCCCCGCCGCCAGGCCCGCCGGGGCCCGAGGCCGGCCCCCGCGGACCGTCTCCGCGCCGCCACTCCCCGCGGGAGGCTCCGCGCCCCGCGCCGCCCCGAGGCGCGCGCGCCGCCGCACGACGCTCGCCGGCCACCTCCTCTTCCCAGGTCGTCGCTGCCGCACTTTAGCCGACCGGAGCAAAGCTCCACGGCGGCGGGCCCCTCCGATGTCGCCGACCCCGCGCCGCCGTGCACCGCCGCCTCCACCCGGCTGACTCCGGCCGCCGCGACGCTACTCCGGCAAGATCTCGACGAACCTCGGCTTCCGCACCCGGCAAACCCTAGATCTGTTCCGGAGAGGTCTAATTTTTCTTCTAAGTCCTAAATTCCTAGATCCTTATGCCCATCTTCATCATGTTGTAACTTTGCATCCGTAGATCCGTTTTGGGCATATAGCATATCAAAATGTTCATCTCAGAGAGTACATCATTTCATTCCATTGAATCATTTTAATTACAGTTCATCTTGATGCCCGAAACGCTGTTAGAAGAGTGCTACTTGAGATAATTGTCAGATCTGCTTCTCCATTTAGATATTTGTCATTTTTGCCATGATTATTGTGTGCATGATCTGCCCATGAGCTCTACGTATGTTTTGTTAAGGGTTTTTCCATCTTTCCAGAGGTGCAACCCATGTATTTTTGTGATGTGTGTGGTGACTAGCACAAGCTTTTAATGTGAGGCACTTGGTAATGCTGATTTCAGGGACTTAGCATTTCCACTAAGTCCTTGACCTGTTTATCTCATATGGCCATATGTTCATGGTGTTTCCTAGTGATCCGTGCCTCTTTTGAGGATGATCAGTAAGGATGTTTTGTTAATCTTTTAGTGCTCTATCCATCCGTGTCTTTGTTGGCAATTATGGAGCACCCTAGCTTGAGTCAATCGAGCTCTACTTTTGCTATCTCGTGAATCTGGGCAGATTGTCTACTTGTTAGCGATTTTGCCGATGATGTTGTAGTTGATCTGTGCATGCTATGCTATTGTTCTTGCCATGTATAGCTTGCATTTTGTGTATTCTTGATGGATGTATTCTTAGATTGTCATGACTTGCTCTGTAGTGAGTGCATCGAGCTCGTAAACATGCCTACTTGATATCTGTTTCAGCATGCTCCAGTTTTCACTAAGTCTGTGATCTGATTATGTTTTTGCCATGTTCACATGCTTGGAATTGTATTTTCTGATCCCTTTTGGCTCAAGGTAACTAAGGGACTTTTGTTAAGCTCTTTGAGTAGCTCCATGCAATGCTTTACTTTGCCATGTTCAGATCCAGTAGCAGGTAGTTTTGTTGCTCCGAAGGGTGCTATCTGTTCTGAAATTCCAGACAAGTGTTAATTTCACTAAGTCTGAAATCTGTTTACCATATGCATTTTTGCCATGCTTGTTTGAACCTGTTAATGGATGAATTGGCCGTATCTCAGTGCTAGACTTTTGTTAAGCATCTTGAATGCATCCCTGCCATGTATTTTGTTGCCATGTTTGGGTGCTGTAGCATGTTCATCTTGTTGCATTTAGATGGCTACTTGCTGTAAATCGCAGAACGTGGCCATATTTGAATTGCTTGCCATTTCCAAACCGTAACTCCGATTCCGGCGTCCTTTGTATCGTTTTCAAGCGATTTCATCTCATGTTTCCAGTGGCACACTTAAATTTCCATGTTGAGGCCAGGTTCATGCATCCCTTGTCAAATCTTGCATATGCATCCCGCATCGCATCCCGCATAGCATACCACCTTTGCATCATATTGTTTGAGCTTTGCACGTGGTTGATTGTGTTCCGTTTGCTTATTTGTTTTGTTTGGGTAGAGCCGGGAGATGAGTTCACTAACGAGGAGCCCGTTGAGTTTGCTTTCAAGGATCCAGTCAACTCTGACAACTTTGCAGGCAAGATGATCATACCCTCGAAATCACTACTATCTTTGCTTTGCTAGATGCTCGCTCTTTTTCTATGCCAATGCTACGATGCCTACCACTTGCTTTCAAGCCTCCCAAATGGCCATGTAAAACCTCTAACCCACCATGTCCTAGCAAACCGTTGATTGGCTATGTTACCGCTTTGCTCAGCCCCTCTTATAGCGTTGCTAGTTGCAGGTGAAGATTGGAGACCGTTCCTTGTTGGAACATTTATTTACTTGTTGGGATATCATTATATTGCCATGTTATCTTAATGCATCTATATACTTGGTAAAGGGTGGAAGGCTCGGCCTCTCGCCTAGTGTTTTGTTCCACTCTTGCCGCCCTAGTTTCCGTCATATCGGTGTTATGTTCCCGGATTTTGCGTTCCTTACGCGGTTGGGTTATAATGGGAACCCCTTGATAGTTCGCCTTGATTAAAGCTTGTCCAGCAATGCCCAACCTTGGTCTTACCATTTTCCACCTAGCCTCTTTTTCCCTTGGGTTTTCGGAGCCCGAGGGTCATCTTATTTTAGCCCCCCCGGGCCAGTGCTCCTCTGAGTGTTGGTCCAACCGAGTGATGTCCGGGGCTACCAGGGGCAACTCTGGGCTGGCCTACCCGACGTCTTGCTCATTCGGTGTGCCCTGAGAACGAGATATGTGTAGCTCCTATCGGGATTTGTCGGCACATCTGGGTGGTGTTGCTGGTCTTGTTTTAACCTGTCGAAGTGTCTTGAAGAACCGAGGTACTGAGTCTGATCGGAACGTCTCGGGAGGAGGTCTATTCCTTCGTTGACCGTGAGAGCTCGTCATGGGCTAAGTTGGGACTCCCCTGCAGGGATTTGAACTTTTGAAAGCCGTGCCCGCAGTTATGGGAAGATGGGAATTTGTTAATGTCCGGTTGTAGATAACTTGAACCTTAACTTAATTAAAATGAATCAACAGTGTGAGTTGCCGTGATGGTCTCTTCTCGGCGGAGTCCGGGAAGTGAGCACAGTGTTGGAGTAATGCTTGCTCAGGTTGTTCTCTAGTTTCTCGCTCGCGCTTTGCCTCCTCTTCTCGCTCTCTTTTGCGAACAAGATAGCCACCATATTTGCTAGTCGCTTGCTGCAGCTCCACATATTTTACCTTGCCTTACCTATAAGCTTAAATAGTCTTGATCGCGAGGGTGCAAGATTGCTGAGTCTCTGTGGCTCACAGATTACTATTACACCAGATGCAGGGCCTGTTGATTCATTTTTCATTTCAGGACTGGGCATCCCTAATACCTTTGTCGTACTCTCATGCAATGACAAGTGAATAAACACTCATCTTGAGAATAACATGTCTAGCATGGAAGCATATCAGCCACCGCCTACCATTTCAAGAGCGGTACGAGCACACAAAAGATAAAATTATTTTGAAAATTACAGATGGCACATACAAATTTTCTTAGAACAGCAAAATAATACCGCATATAGGTAGGTATAGTGGACTCATGTCGCAAAACTGGGTTTAAGGATTTTGGATGCACAAGTAGTGATCGTACTTCATGCAAATGAAGGCTAGCAAAAGATTGAGAAGCATCCAACCAAGAAAAGAAAAATCTCATAAGCGAGCATTAAGCATAACTAACACCGAATAGTGCACCACAAGTAGGATATAATTTCGTTGCATAACTATGGACTTTCGTGCTTGCATAGGGAATCACAAACTCTCAAAATAATATAAGTGAAGCATGAGAATTTCAAAAAAAAATTACTACTCTCAAATAAATCTAAGTGAAGCAATAGAGCATTTCTCCAAAAATAGCGAAGCACACCGTGCTCAAAAAGATATAAGTGAAGTACTAGAGCCATTCCATAGCTCAAAAAGATTTAAGTGAAGCATAGAGAGTAATTCTAATAAGTCATAGCATAATTTTGGCTCTCTCAAATAGGTGTGTCTAGCAAGGATAGATGACTAAAAATAAAAACAAGCAAAGACTCATATCATACAAGACACTCCAAGCAAAACTCATGATATGTGATGAATAAAAATATAGCTCCAAGTAAAATACCGATGGTCGTTAGAAGAAAGAGGGGATGCCACTCGGGCATACCCAAGCTTAGTTGCTTGCTTCTATTTTAGATAATGGCTTGGGATGCCATGGGGCATACCCAAGTTAGGCTCGTTGTCGGTGTCAAAACCGGCGGATCTCGGGTAGGGGGTCCCGAATTGTGCGTCTAGGCCGGATGGTAACAGGAGGCAGGGGACACGATGTTTTACCCAGGTTCGGGCCTCTTGATGGAGGTAAAACCCTACGTCTTGCTTGATTAATATTGATGATATGGGTAGTACAAGAGTAGATCTACCACGAGATCAGAGAGGCTAAACCATAGAAACTAGCCTATGGTATGATTGTATGTTGTGATCGTTGTCCTACGGACTAAAAACACTTTGGTTTATGTAGACACCGGAGAGGGTTAGGGTTACACAAGGTCGGTTACAAAGGAGGAGATATCCATATCTGTATTTTCTAGCTTGCCTTCCACGCCAAGTAGAGTCCCATCCGGACACGAGACGAAGTCTTGAATCTTGTATCTTCATAGTCTAACAGTCCGGCCAATGGAGATAGTCTGGCTGTCCGGAGACCCCCTAATCCAGGACTCCCTTAGTAGCCCCTGAACCAGGCTACAATGACGATGAGTCCGGCGCGCAGTATTGTCTTCAGCATTGCAAGGCGGGTTCCTTTTCCGAATACATCACAGAAGAATTTGAATACGAGGATAGTGTCCGACCCTGCAAAATAAGTTCCACATACCACCGTAGAGAGAATAATATTTTCGCAAATCCAATTCGCTGACTCGTTTTGGTAGCATGACGTTGTGTCATGGCCTGGCGATTATTCGAACCGTTTTTCTTCAACCAGCTCCACACATAACGCGAGGCGGTTTCTTGACACGTCTTGCCGAAGCGGAGATTGTGTTCCCCCAATTATGGGATTCTCATTAATGCGGTCGTGGGTAACCCACCGTGTCTAGGACTCCTAGATTATAGTCAAGTCCTAAACGGTTACGGAGAGGACGCTTGATATTCACCCTCTCTATAAAGGGACGAGGTTTTCGCTTTTTCCCTCTCGTGCTCAATCGAACCCTTCTCCCGCCTCGAGTTCTAACAACCAAAGCCCAGGTTAGGTGCTCCGAATCTTCAATCATGTCTGGATCCAGCCTTCAAGGCCGATGGATGACCTCCTCCGTTACGGAAGAGGACATTAAGAATTTGAGGGAGGCCAGATACCTGACCGCCGAGGTTTTGCACCGGCTGCCTGCTCGAGGTCAGATCGTCCCTACTCCCGAACCCAACGAGAACGTTGTGTTTGTCTCCCACTTACTTCGAGGTCTAGGCCTCACTCTGGATCCTTTCGTTAGGGGTTTGATGTTCTATTACGGGCTAGATTTCCACGATCTAGCTCCGGACTCCTTTCTCCACATCTCGACATTTATTGTCGTGTGTGAGGCCTTCCTCTACGTTACCCCTCACTTCGTCCTGTGGCTCAAGACCTTTGAAGTAAAGCCGAAGATGATCGAGGGGCAACATGCAGCGTGCGGAGGTGCATCAATAGGAAAGATGGCAGGAGCTCCATGGCCGAAAGGTTCCTTTCCAGAGGTGTCCGAATTATGGCAACGGGAGTGGTTTTACGTCACGGCTCCCAGAAGTGCCAAGTGGGCGGCTGCCCCCGCTTTCCGCTCGGGCCCCCCACCACAACTGATGTCATGGATTAGCAGAGGTCTGAGCTGGGGTCCAGCCAAGGACGTGCCTATACTGCAAAGCCGCATCCGAGATCTCTTCGAGGGAGATTTTAATTTAGCTGTGGTAATACAAGTTATGCTGGTTCATAAAGTCCAGCCTTGCGGACACCGGCCCCTTTGCTTGTGGGAGTTCAACCCAGAGGGACCGCGTGCCATTCAAAGTTTCCTCGGCTTGACGCACGAGGAGATGTACAAGTCATTCTTCGGACCTCAAGTAGAGTGTCCGGATATTACCGAGGACGTGGGCCTGAGTAGTAACCGCACCGCCGAACAAGTAAGAAATCCTCTGGCCGAACACACTGTCTTTTATTCGTCATGAAGTTATTTCTGAGAATTCGCTTTTTGACCAGGACTGGCTAACAAAGGCGAAGATGATTCGGTGTTTGGCCCCCCTCCCTGAGGGTTTGGAAAATCCGGTATTGGAAAAGATGCTCGAGGTCGCACCTTGTCCGGAGCCCTCGAAGGAAGATACCGGGGGGGATAATACGGGCGGACGCGGGCCCCCATCGCTGCCCGTTCCAACCGAGGGAATGAGCGTCTCCATGAAGGAGGACAACCCGGGGAGGAAAAGGACTGCTTCTGAGGATACGGAAGCCGAAGCCTCCAAACGGGAGAAGAAGTCTCCCACAGAGGGTCCTGCCTCGGGGGGTGCTTTTGCCACACAAAGTCCGCGGGGGGATCAGCCCTCCAACGAGTCGTAAGTGATCCAAAATACTTTAATAGTAAAGGTATGCTATCTTTTTTTCTGAGAAAATAACCACCGCATATATCTTGCAGTTCGGGCCTTAGCCCCTCTCACCTGAGCTCGTCTTCGGGGGATCTTCTTCCAGAGATGATGGAGAGCGAAACGCCTCCCCCGGACTCCTCCGCTCAAGAAGCAGGCGACCCCGAAGTGTCGTCATGGAGGGCCTCTCCGGATTCGGTGAGGCCAGAAGATAATCCCATAGACCCCCGAAGTCCCCAGCGTCCGGCTCCCGAAGAGAGCAGACAAAAGAGTCCGGCACCGTCTAGTGTGTGGTCAGATGTTCGGAGGGAGTTGGTGGGGCGAGCAGCAATCTCAGAAGAACACCGTATGCTGATGGGTACGGTGACAGAGAGAATCTCGTCCACCGAAAGCGTATTACATGAAGCCTTTATGAGTCTACTGACAAGCTTTGAGGTACGTGAGATAATATGTGATAGTACTGCACATGTTAGGTGTGTCCTGTGTAGATAGTAGCCCCTGAGACTCTAGTTGTCGTCAAGAACGACGGCAAACAGAGGATCATATTCCCAGGCAATAACCAGACCGCCCCTATGTGCAGGTGGTGGAAGCTCCGGTGGCTAGCCGGACTAGTGAGTTTGCCAAATTAAAATGGCAACTAGATGCGGTAGACGCCGACATCGAGCTTGTTAATAAGAGGCCTGACGAGGCACAGGGTAAGTGTCATGATGCTAGTATCTTTAATATGTCGTGACTGCAGATGGAGCTGCCACTGTGGAAACCTTGTGGGCAAAACTTGCCCGAGCCAAGGAACAAGCGAGGATTAGTAATGCCGCTGCTTTGAAGGCGGCCAAAGAGTTCAAAGCCGAGAAGGCCGCACATTGCGAGAGCCAAGAGAAGATGGCCAAGATGGCCGTAGAATTAAAAGACACTGCTGACCATTGCCAGGTCCTTGAAAAAGAAAACCGAGCAAAGGCAACGGACCTTGAGAAGGCCACAGCGGCGAACAAAGACACCCGTTCTGCTATGAGAGCGAAGAAGGAGGAGCTGCGGGAAGCCGGGGATATTGCGGCTGGGAAACCCTTCATGTTACGGAGGAAGTTCGGAGATCCACGGTATGCCCCTCTGGATCGGCTGTGGAGTTCGGCAGATGCGTATATGGATTTGGCGGCGAGCGCTGCCGATGCGGCCAAGTACTTCCAAGGTCAGACAGATCGTGAAGTGGACAAGCTGTTCTGGTCGCAATTCCACGTTCCAGAGAGTCCGCTTTCATTGAATGACCAGCTAGCCGAATGGGCCGAACTGAATAGGTTGTCCGGACTCACCATGAGGTCTGTTGTGGAGCAGCTATGGCCGGAAAGGCCAAAGCTGAATAGCTATTTCATCTTAGTGCAGCAGTTCCTTGGTGCGGTGCCGCGCATTAATGCGATGAAGAGGTCGGCGATCATAGGAGGCTCGCGGATGGCCCTTGCCCGTGTTAAAGCATACTGGGCGGAGATGGACGCTACCACTGTTGCGGCGCAGGGTTCGGCCATAGGCCGAGTGGCTGCCGAGCATTATTTCGAGGAGGTTATCGAGGGTGCTCGTTTGATAGAGGCCCAGTGCTCGAAGAATATTATGTTTGAGAGATATGTATTCTCATTGTAAACACAATGCTTTTATGAAGTTTTTATAAGGCTATGTTTATACTTTTGCCTGAAAGTAGTATGATGCCTCCTGTGCGGCCGTTTATGTATACATGTGTATAACCTGAAAGATTGCATCCGTCGGCTTCAACCCCCACGCATATAATGCGGAGGTGCTCGCAAAAAACGCGTGTTCACACTTAACCCAACGTCTTGGTCCTATTAAGGAGGTGATAGCGTAGCGAGCGAGGCAACTGGACTATAATGCTTTAACACTTTCACTTAGCCATAGGAGTTTGACAGTGGGGCTACTAGATAGCCCCTGGTGGCTCTGCACTCTGCCGATCGCGGGGTGCGTACATGCCTGGCCAGAAAACGGCCCTTCGTTAAGGCGTAGGAATTCTAACATTCCGATAGGTCATCGAGTGGTTGACCAGTCTCACGCTATATCATGACAGTCAGTTTTCGGCTTTCTATACTGAGGTGCTCGTCCGGATGAACCAGGGCACAATCGCAGTAGTTCTCCTGGTGCTACCTTAGCCGATAAAGCGGAACGTAAGGCACCAAAACATAGGAGCCGGGCAAACCCAACATTTGACCAAAGACAATGATTCGGAGCTGATGCATATAAGGACAAACTCGCGACGCCGAACACTCCCTAAGGTATTCGGTCTTTATGGTATAAACCGGGCCTAAATAGTGCCCTTTGTAAGAAGCCCCTTGTGTCCAGGTACGTGCATTATTCTGACGTGGCCACATGCCAAGACGTCAGCATCCTTCTCAACTGTGCTGAGAATTCGGTGGATATGTATCAACAAGAGACAGTAAAGAAGGTTTACGCAGGGTCTTAATCTAAAAAGAATCCTTGGAGCGGGTCCCTGCTGCACGTCTGTGCCTGTGTCTCCGTTGTGCCGTATCTTGGATGGGTGTAGCACGATGATCATCTGTAAAAGAGAGGAACTTAGGTGAAAAAGTTGTCGTGCAAGAAGATAGTTTTTAAAGAAACCATGTATAATTCAAGATAAGTAAAAATTGCCACTTGTCTGCGCGTGTTGAGCCCCTTGTATTTGTAATAGGGGTGTGACCATTGATCCGGTATGAATTACATATAGCTGCGCTGGACTCGTCTAACCGTGTCTGAGGTCTTGATGACCTGTTAAATGCTTTAGTTGGTGAGGCTGTTTTTAGTGTGCGGCTGCCAAGGCAGCCGCACTCTCTTCGGCGCGCAAAGATCGCTTAATACTTCCGTTTACTGTAATGATGCCACGTGGGCTGGGCATCTTGAGTGTGAGGGAAGCGTAGTGCGGTATTGCATTAAAGCAAGCGAAAGCTTCGCGTCCGAGTAGTGCTTGATAGCCACTTTGGAACGGAGCGATGTTGAAGGTTAAATGTTCGCTACGGAAGTTATCGAGGAACCGAAGATAACCTTTAGTAGCAGGGAGCCCATGCAATGAGCCCCTTGGCCTGGCATTACTCCTTTAAAGGTAGTATTGCTATGGCAAATTTTTGTTGGGTCTATCCCCATTTCGCGGATTGTGTCCTGGTATATCAGGTTTAGACTGCTGCCACCATCCATCAGGACTCGTGTGAAGTGTTATCCGTCAATTATTGGGTCTAATACCAGGGCAGCCCATCCTGCACGCCGGATACTTGCTGAGTAATCACGATGGTCGAAAGTGATTGGTTGAGACGACCAGTGGCAGGACTCCGCGGTGATAGGCCCTTGGGCATATTTTTCTGGGAGTGACATTTTGTTTCTTCCCTTGTTCACGTGTAACACGTTTACTGTTTTGACTTCTGGTGGAAATTTCTTTTGTTCCCCAGTGTCTTGCTTGAGAGACTCATCCTCGTCTTCGGTTGGTGTATCCTCCCCCTTGTGTACGGCGTTGAGCTTGCCGGACTGCTTGAAGACGCAACATTCTCTGTGGGTATGATTAGCGGGTTTACCTGCTATGGATCTGACATATTTGGTCCAGAATTTTGTTTAGGCTGGACAGTTCGTCTCTGGCGCCTTTAGAGGGCAGCTTTTGCTGACCAGGCCGAGAGTTTTTGAATCCGGCGTTTACTGTCGTGCTCTTTGTGCTATCTTCTTTATTCCGGCGTTTGTTATTGTTGTTGCGCCGTGATTTCCCATTTCCATCTCTAATTTCAGATATACTGGGGTCGCTGGTGCTACATCTGGCTAGCCAGCTGTCCTCACCCGCGCAAAAGCGGGTCATGAGGCTTGTTAATGGTGCCATTGTTCTCGGCTTTTCTTGGCCGAGGTGTCTGGCAAGCCATTCGTCACGGATGCTATGCTTAAAAGATGCCAAGGCTTCAGCGTCCGGACAGTCGACAATTTGGTTCTTTTTAGTAAGAAACCTGTTCCAAAGTTTTTGAGCTGACTCTCTGGGCTGCTGAGTTATATGACTCAAATCGTCCGCGTCCAGAGGTCGGACATAAGTCCCTTGAAAATTTGCCCGAAAAGCATCTTCGAGCTCTTCCCAGCTTCCAATGAAGTTTTCGGGGAGGCTTTTAAGCCAGTGACGAGCTGGCCCTTTGAGCTTGAGGGGTAAGTACTTGATGGCGTGGAGATCATCTCCTCGAGCCATATGGATATGGAGGATATAGTCCTCAATCCAGACCCCAGGGTCTGTTGTTCCGTCGTATGCCTCTATGTTTACGGGTTTGAATCCCTCTGGAAATTCATGGTCCAGCACCTCGTCGGTGAAACATAGGGGGTGTGTGGCACCCCTGTATCTGGGTGTACCGCATTGTTCGGATGTTTGTTGTGTTACATCGTATGCTGGGGCTTGCTTGCGTGGTCCATAGATGGATCTGGTTGCGCCTTCCTTTTGGTGCGAGCCCTCGCGTGGATCGCGTATTGGCTTGTGAGTGGCGTTTTTTGCCGCTCGATGTTGGCCATGAGGTCGTTTATCCGTCCAGGTGGCTATTTTGATTTTTGGTTGTGGGGGGTCTGAGGCCTCCTCATCGAATTCAGGTTGCAACTTCCGCATTGGGTAGCTCTTGGTGGGGCGATTGTCGCCGTACTTCACTGCTGTGTTGAGTACTTTACTCCATCTGATTTGGAGTGTGTCCTGCACAGCCTTGAGCCTTTGCTTCTGCTTTTTCAGACTCGTCACGGTGGCAACAAGCCTTTGACGGGCATTCTGCTGCTCCGGGTGCCTGTCCGGCGTTATGTCGTCCGGACTATTATCTTTGACAGAATTAGTTTGTTTGGTTTGATTCTCCGTATTGCCATAGTCCGGCAGTGGTTCGCCCTGCTCCAATGCAGGGTCTGTATGATTGTTATTTTTACCGATGCGGGATTTGGGGCGCCGCTTGCACCGCCGCTTTGACTGCTTCTCGAGGGAACAAGCCTTCGGTGCATCCTTCCGTTCCTTGTCGTCATCTTCTTTTGGTGTGTCCACCATGTATACGTCATATGATGAAGTGGACCTCCAGTGCCCTATGGGCTGTGGTTCCTCTTCGCCTCCCGCATCGTCGTCCATACCGTCGATGTTTTCGGAGTCGAATTCGAGCATGTCAGTTGAGTCATCGACAGTGGCTATTAAGTGGGTGGCGGGTGGGCATCGAATTTCTTCGTCGTTCGCATCCCAATCTTGTTGGCCATAATCCGGCCAGGGCTCTCCTGACAAAGAGAGAGACCTTAGTGAATTCAGAATGTCGCCGAAGGGCGAGTGCTAAAAGATATCCGCGGCGGTGAATTCCATGATCGGCGCCCAATCGGATTCGATTGGCAGGGGCGCGGGCGGTTTGGAGTCACAAAAAGAGTCCGGCACCTTGGAGTCACGGGCTGCGCAGAGGATTATGCTGGTGTTTGGCTCGATCGCCGTTGAGACTGCAGCCCCTGAGGCGGTGTCTAACCACCCGTCCTTGATTTGCGCAGCCGGCTCCGAGCTAAGGGTCAGAGCTAATGCGGGTGCGTCCTCTGGGGTACTGTTCGGCGGCAGAGCTAGGTCATACCTATCGCAACAGTGCGGCGCGCCCGGCTGTGGGTCGAATCCGTCGAAGATCAAGTCTCCGCGGATGTCGGCCGTGTAGTTCAAACTTCCAAATCTGACCTGACGGCCAGGGGCGTAGCTTTCAATCTGCTCCAAATGGCCAAGCGAATTAGCCCGCAGTGCAAAGCCGCCGAAGACGAAGATCTGTCCGGGGAGAAAAGTCTCACCCTGGACCGCATTGCTGATGATAGTAGGAGCCATCAAGCCTAACAACGACGACACAGAGGAACTCTTAATGAAAGCACCAATGTCGGTGTCAAAACCGACGGATCTCGGGTAGGGGGTCCCGAATTGTGCGTCTAGGCCGGATGGTAACAAGAGGCAGGGGACATGATGTTTTACCCAGGTTCGGGCCCTCTTGATGGAGGTAAAACCCTACGTCCTTCTTGATTAATATTGATGATATGGGTAGTACAATAGTAGATCTACCACAAGATCAGAGAGGCTAAACCCTAGAAGCTAGCCTATGGTATGATTGTATGTTGTGATTGTTGTCCAACGGACTAAAAACTCTTTGGTTTATATAGACACTGGAGAGGGTTAGGGTTACACAAGGTCGGTTACAAAGGAGGAGATATCCATATCCGTATTGCCTAGCTAGCCTTCCACGCCAAGTAGAGTCCCATCCGGACACAAGACGAAGTCTTCAATCTTGTATCTTTATAGTCTAACAGTCCGGCCAATGGAGATAGTCCGGCTGTCCGGAGACCCCCTAATCCAGGACTCCCTCACTCGTCTTACTCCTTATTCCATCATCGATCGTGATCTCACCCAAAACTTGAAAACTTCTATCACACAAAACTCAACAAAACCTTCATGAGATCCGTTAGTATAACAAAGCAAAATCACTACTATAAGTACTGTTGCAAAGCCATTCATATTTTAGTTTTGCATTATATCTACTATATTCCAACTTTGCTATAGTTTGTACCCTCCAATAGAAACCATAGATTCGTCAAAATAAACACACAACGCAAAGAAAACAGAATCTGTCAAAAACAGAACAGTGTGTAGCAATCTGAAAACTTCAAATACTTCCGTAACTCCAAAAATTCTGAAAAATTAGAACAATGTGGGAAATTTTTATACCAATCTTGTGTATAAAAATCAGGATTTTATCACATTCCTGTTAAAAATGAAAATTATTTTTCTGGACGCAAAAGTTTCTATTTTTCAACAAGATCAAATCAACTATCACCCAACAAGATCCCAAAGGCTTTGCTTGGCACAAACACTAATTAAAACATAAAAAACTCAATCATAACAGTAGAATAATTATGCAAACACTCAATAACAAAAAGAAAAACACAAAAATAAATTTTATTCATTGGGTTGCCTCCCAACAAGCGCTATCATTTTATGCCCCTAGCTAGGCATAATGCAAAGATCTAATATTGTCATCTTGGTTTTCCAACTCCTCAATCAAACACTTATAATTCTTTAAGGGTTTAGCATATAAATATTCAATAACAACGTTCCTAAGAACTAGTTTAAAGAACTCATTATTGCAAAAAGGGTCTTGTATAACTTCAACAAAATCCGGGTGAATACTAATCATCTTAAGATCTTCCTTGTTACTATGAGATGTTGCACCCTTCTTTTTAGTGACTTGCTTAATCTTACCAATTTTTACCGGAGTTTTTTCAATAGTTCTAGCGGAGGAAAGGCCGTGCTTAGATTACTGAAAATTTCTTTTGACTTATCAATCCGAGAAGGGCTTTCTTCAATTCTTTCATGAATTACGGTCCCTTCTCTTTTAGCACTTTAAAAACTTCTCCCTCCTTTGACCCAATTTTATTAGCAAGATTATGCATATTTTTATCCAAGTTTTCAATATGTTCTTCCGTAAGCATTTTCTTTTCAATAGCATCTAGCCTTTCATAACATGCTCAAGAGCTAAGGCTGTTTCATTAACCATAAGAGGTGGTGATACCACTAAATTTCCCATAGCCTTAAAAGCATCAAGAAAGGGACACATCAATAAATTTCCACTGGTAATCGTATCAAGGACGAATCTATACCAAGTAGTCATGCCCACATAAAAATAACGAAGAAGAACAATGGTAGAATGCTTACGAATGGATCTATTATGAGCATCGCAAATCTTATACCAAGCATCTTTTAAATTATCCCCTCACCATTATTTAAAGTTAAGAACCTTGTTCTCGGGATTGCACACAATAGAGGAGGAACTATCCATAATGACAAAAGGTGACAAACAAAATTGCACATGAAAAATAGATCTGACAAGAAAACGACGAACGAAAAACAGGGCGAATAAAGCGGAAAATTTTGTGAAGTGGGGGAGATGAAAATGAGAGTCAAATGGAAAATAATGTAAATTGCAAGGAGATGAGATTTGTGATTAGGAACCTGGTAGATGTTGATGATGTCTCCCCGGCAACAGCGCGAGAAATTCCTTTTGATGCGGCTTGAGCTACGTCGGTATTTCTCCAAAGAGCAAGGGATGATGCAGCACAGCTACGGTAGGTATTTCCCTCAATGATGAGACCAAGGTTATCAAACTAGTAGGAGAACCACGCAACACTACGTGAACGGAACCTGCACACAAAGAACAAATACTTGCAACCCGACGTAAAAGAGGGGTTGTCAATCCCTTCCGGGTAAAAGGTAGGTAAAAAATTGTAGTAGATTGGATAAATAAATCTCGCGGAAACGCGAGATAAAATAAATAAATAAATAAAAATTGCAGCAAGGTATTTTTGGGGTTTTGGATTAATAGATCTGAAAATAAAATCAAAGAAAAATATATCTCGAAGGCAAATATAATAAAGAAGAGACGCGGGGGCCATAGATTTCACTAGTGGCTTCTCTCGAGAAAAATAGCATACAGTGCATAAACAAATTACTGTTGGGCAATTGATAGAACTTCAAATAATCATGACGATATCCAAGATTAGTATACCGACTCAGGCAATGATCATTATATAGGCATCACGTCGAAGATTAGTAGACCGACTCCTGCCTGCATCTACTACTATTACTCCACACATTGACCGCTATCCGGCATGCATCTAATGTATTAAGTTCATGGAGAAACGGAGTAATGCAATGACAAGATCTATTCATGTAGGAATAGACCCCATCTTGTTATCCTTAGTAGCAACGATACATACGTGTCGTTTTCCTTTCTGTCACTGGGATCGAGCATCATAAGATCGAGCCCATCACAAAGCACCTCTTCCCATGGCAAGAAAAATCGACCTAGTCAGCCTAACTAAACCAAAGATTTGAAGAAGAAATACGAGGCTATAAGTAATCATGCATATAAGAGATCAAAAGACTCAAATAACTTTCATGGATAAAAACATAGATCTGATCATAAACTCACAGTTCTTAGGATCCCAACAAACACACCGCAAAAAGAGTTACATCAAATACATCTCCAAGAGACGCTTGTACTGAGAATCAAAAGAGAGAGGGGAAGCCATCTAGCTACTAACTACGGACCCATAGGTCTACAATGAACTACTCACGCATCATTGGAGAGGCATCAATGAGGATGATGACCCCTTCATGATGGTGTCTAGATTGGATCTATGGTTTCTAGAACTTGCGGCGGCTGGAATTGATTTTTGTCAACTCCCCTAGGGTTTCTGGAATATTGGGGTATTTATAGATCAAAGAGGCGGTGCAAGAGGGCACTGAAGTGGGCACAACCCACCAGGGCACGCCCAGGTGGGTTGTGCCCCCTTGGAACACCCCTTTGGTACTTCCTTGGCCCATCCTGTATCTTCTGGCCCAGAAAAATTCTCCAAAAATTTCTCTGTGTTTGGACTCTGTTTGGTATTGATTTTCTGCGAAGTAAAAAAACAAGGAAAAAACAGCAACTGGCACCGGGCACTATGTGAATAGGTTAGTCCCAAAAATGGTATAAAGTTGTCATAAAATTATTGTAAAACATCCAAGAATGATAATATAATAGCATGGAACAATAAAAAAATATAGATATGTTGGAGATGTATCAACAAGCTAACTTATCTAAGTACAAACAACTGGAAAGAAAGAAGTGATACGTCTCCAATGTATCTATAATTTTTTATAGTTCCATGCTATTATATTATCTGTTTTGGATGTTTTATATGCATTAATATGCTATTTTATATGATTTTTGGGACTAACCTATTAACCTAGAGCCTAGTGCCAGTTTCTGTGTTTTGTCCTTGTTTTAGAGGTTCGTAGAAAAAAGGAATACCAAATGGAGTCCAAACGGAATAAAACTTTCGCGATGATTTTTCTTGGACCAGAAGACATCCAGAGGACTTGGAGTGCACGTCAGGGTAGCAACGAGGCGGCCACCAGGACGGAGGGCACGCCCAGGGGGTAGGCGCGCCCTGCACCCTTGTGGGCACCTCGTGACTCCACCGACCTATTTCTTCCGCCTATATATTCTCAAATACCACAAAACCTTCTAGGGGATCCACGAAACCACTTTTTCACCGCCGCAACCTTCTGTACCCGTGAGATCCCATCTAGGGGCCTTTTCTGGCATTCTGCCGGAGGGGGATTCGATCACGGAGGGCTACTACATCAACACCATTGCCTCTCTGATGAAGCGTGATTAGTGACCTATGGGTCCATAGCTAGTAGCTAGATGACTTCCTCTCTCTCTTTGATTCTCAATACCATGTTCTCCTCGATGTTCTTGGAGATCTATTCGATGTAATACTTTTTTGCGATGTGTTTGCCGAGATCAAATGAATCGTGGATTTATGATCAGCTTATGTATGAGTATTATTTGAAGCTCCTCTGAATTCTTATATGCATGATTTGATATCTTTGCAAGTCTCTTCGAACTATTGATTTGGTTTGGCCAACTAGATTGGCTTTTCTTGCAATGGAAAAAGTGCTTAGCTTCGGTTTCAATTTTGCGGTGCTCAATCCTAATGACAGAAGGGGAACCGATGCGTATTGTATTGTTGCCATCAAGGATAACAAGTTCGGGGTTTCATCATATTGCTTGAGTTAATTCCGCTACATCATGTCATCTTACTTAATGCGTTACCCTATTCTTATGAAATTAATACTCTATATGCAGGCAGGAATCGGTCGATGTGTGGAGTAATAGTAGTAGATGCAGAATCGTTTCGATCTACTTGACACGGACATCGTGCCTATATTCATGATCATTACCTTAGACATCGTCATAACTTTGCGCTTTTCTATCAATTGCTCGGCAGTAATTTGTTCACCCACCATAATATTTTCTATGTTGAGAAAAGCCTCTAGTGAAACCTATGGCCCCGGGTCACAAAATGTCATGTTCCGCATTCAAGCATAGCTCTCAGAAATGAACGAATGAGATGCTCCAGTATCACAGAGAAGAGATGCCAGATGGCAATTAACAAGGAGCGTACTAAGGATGACGTTGGGATCATCATGAGCCTCCTCAGCTGAGACATAATTGACAAGGCCACATGAAATGGTGGCTGGCTTGGCATAGTACACCTTTCCCGCTGGCTTTCCACGGCCAATGGACTTCTCGAACTGGCTGGGGTTGTTGTTCTGGGGACACTCTCGCATATAGTGGCCTTTCTCTCCACACTTGAATCATGTCATGGTGTTAGTGCGCGGAGCAGCGTTGGCGGCTGGTCCACCATAAGCCTTGGGTGGTGCATACTACTGGTTTGGCCGAGGCGCCTCATAAGATGGCCTCGGGGTGAGTCTGGGTGGCAGAGCTGCATTTGGAACCCACACCCGGAGCTTCTAGGAGCAAGAACCGGATGATGAACCAAAATCATGGGCGTGCTTGCGTGTAGCCTCATAGTCAGTCTGGTCAGTCTCAGCACTAATGGCCTTGTTCACTAGCTTACGGAAGGAGGTACACTCGTGTAGTCGGAGGTTGCGCCGAAGCTCAGGGCTAAGTCCCTTTTGGAACCTTGCCTGCTTCTTGGCGTCAGTGGACACTTCCTCAGGAGCGTAACATGCCAGATTCCCAAACTGTTGTAGACATCCACAGTTAGCTTACCCTGGGTGAAGTTACAGAACTCCTCCCTTTTGTGATCCATTAGGCCCTCTAGGAAGTGGTGCTCACAGAAATCTTCACTGAAGTCCACCCAGGTAGTAACCTGACCGGCGGGACGCATAGCCTCATAATTCTCCCACTAGAGACTGGCGGGACCCTCAAGGTGATATGCAGCATAGGTGACCTGGTTAGCCTCAGCTACGTTGGCAGAACGTAACTTGTGGGTGATGCTGCGAAGCTAGTCATCCACGTCAAGAGGTTCCACGAAGTGGTGGAAAGTTGGTGGGTACAACTTGATAAAGTCATTGATGGACACCAAGTCATTCCTCTGGTGGTGTGCGGTGTTCTGCTCGATACGCTCAAGTAGTCGATTGGTCTCATGTTTGTTCCTCTCCGCTTCCAGCATGACCTCAACTCGAGAAGGTGCATGGGGTAGGTTGTCATTCCTAGCCCCACTTACTTTGCCCTACTCCTGGGCAGCAG
Organism: Triticum urartu; assembly: GCF_003073215.2. NCBI lineage: Eukaryota > Viridiplantae > Streptophyta > Magnoliopsida > Poales > Poaceae > Triticum > Triticum urartu. Next base: position 154,981,507 of record NC_053027.1, read on the forward strand.
GGTTACTTCAAGTGTTAACCATCCTAGGGAAAATAAAACAACGGCTTAGACAAGGATGACAAAACTCTAGCATAGGAGTGCAACATGTAATGGATGACACAGAATGCAGAGACGTATGTTTGAACAACATGGTAACAAGGAAACAACCATATATACACCATCGGTCATACACACCATACATAGTTTAGTACAAGCCCAAGCTAAAGTACAACTACGGTGAAAGGACAATACATCTCATCAGAGGCACTCCAAGCTCCTATACATTATTTATCTACGTCTCTGGAACTCAGTACACACCAAGTCATATCCCATAAGACGCACGGGACTATGGTGATACAACTTCTACAATACTACTACTACCACGATCCACCTCAGGCATCTCCATAGTAAGCCTCGTAGAGGTTACCTCCATGACCCAGAAGCTGGATGTGGGGATCTGGAAACTCTCTGTCATATGGAGCCCGTGGTCCAAACGGACACGGGTGTGGCCATGGTCCCACAACTAGTGGCAGATGAGGACCACTGGGAGGGGTGATGCCTCTGACATCGGGCCAATCCATACGGTTCGGTAGTGGAGATCGAATGGGATACATCGCCTCCATATTAAGGTACCCCGTATGAACGACGGGTGCTAGGTGTGTCAGAGTAGCCCAGTGACGTGCTCGAGAGTTGAAGAGCCCCATCTGGAGGGCACGATTCTTGCGGTCCTTATCCTCCAGTAACTCTGTGGTAATCCGAAGTAGCGGCTCCTCATGAGCAGCATCGGTGTAGAGACCATTGTAGTAACCCTCCTCGCCAGGGAGTGAGGCTGGCATGTAGCAGAACTCAGTGTTCTAAAGTAAGGCGTGCCTAGCCCGCATTATAGTCATCATCGAGTAATCAGCATCCTGTACAGACATCTCGATAGTAACCCCAAGTCCATATGTCTAGTGGATGGGGTCAGTAGCTCCAGGATATGAAGGATATATCCTGACTGTGCAGATGTCTTGCTCTGGCTGAAATCACGATACTACTCCTCTATAGTATACTCGGGATACCAACGATAGCTTGTCTCAGTCATCACGCGGACCAACATGGTCATGTGACCTGGTACATCGATGCACCGGGTCAAACGGACCACCTGATTGGGGGTGGGGTCAGCCATCTGAAAAATGAAATAATACAAAGACATTAGAATTTCTAGGAGAAATCGGGCAGCGTAACCGTTGTAAATGCTCAAAAAGGATTTTGAGACATTCAGCAAAAGGTAGCATAGCCACTCAACAAAATCATATCAAGGTTCTGGGACCAACTAGCAACACACGGAAGTAACAGGGACTGAACTAGGGCTTGAAACCATCAGTCTTATAAGTCTACGTATTAGTAACATGTGAACCTGATAGAAAGAAGAGAAGCCCAGTTCTTAACCCCTGTAGAAAAGAAGAGGCCGACTCAGAGAGATAACACAAGAAGAGAAGTGAAACGAGCCTTATTTTCCCGTCCACAATCAATTTGCCAACATATAACTAAAGCATTTCTAGACTCAACATCAACCAATTTGGCTTGAAGATCCTACAGGCAGTCCGGCTCTCATGCCAACGCTGTCAGGACCCCGGTCCTAAGTCACACCGATCTAGCCTGTAACACTTCATATCACTTTGCGGCCTCATGAACGGTATCCCCACGGGTGCCACCTTACCTGGCTCGGGACCATTTGTGCCTTTTGGCTCACGTATATGATAGTGTCGCTAGCATCCATATGATAGAGAACCCAGGCCCACAAGACTAGTCGTAAACCCAAAGTGGCACTAACTTACAGGGACATGCATACATGACCCAACAATTCATGTGTCGGTCAGCAGTGAGTGAATCCAGGCTGTAGCAAGCTAACAGGACTCCGGTAGACACCGCATGACATTTCCCCGAAGGAACAGACACAGGAGCAAAGAAGGACACATGTCGATCATCCCATGTATTCTGGAGCAGTAGCAAGCAACCATGGCTCGTCAGAATCACTAGGAGACATTTCCCCATAAGAGAGGCTACCAAGAATGAACAACTAGGTTGTCGGATCCCACACATACCAACATTTCAAAAGCATACACACAATATGCTTGATATGTGCAAATACAACAAGGCATCACAACAAAACTCTACAACTCAAAGTATTCATTTAGAAGGCTCAAAAGAGCCATACATAACATATCCATACAGGTAGGGGTCACACGACCCAAGACTCAAGTCATACAAGCATACAAGCACATGCGGAAGTCATGCGGCTTGAACTACGTCCGTATTTCCCCAAAGAGGAAGGGATGATGCATCACAGCTATGGTAGGTATTTCCCTCAGTGATGAGACCATCGTTATGGAACCAGTAGGAGAACCACACAACACTACATGAACGGCACCTGCACACAAAGAACAAATACTTGCAACCTGACGTAAAAGAGGGGTTATCAATCCCTCCCGGGTAAAAGATAGGTAAAAATCGTAGTAGATTGGATAAATAGATCTCGCGGGGACGCAAGATAAAATAAATAAATAAAATTGCAGCAAGGTATTTTTGGGTTTTTGGACTAATAGATCTAAAAATAAAAATCAAATAAAAATATATCTTGAAGGAAAATATAATAAATAAGATACCCGGGGGCCGTAGATTTCACTAGTGGCTTCTCTCAAGAAAAATAGCATACGATGGGTAAAAAAATTACCATTGGACAATTGATAGAACTTCGGATAATCATGATGATATCCAGGCAATGATCATTATATGGCATCACATCCAAGATTAGTAGACCGACTCCTGCCTACATGTACTACTATTACTCCACACATCGACCGCTATCCAGCATGCATCTAGTGTATTAAGTTTATGGAGAAATGGAGTAATGCAATAAGAACGATGACATGATGTAGACAAGATCTATTCATGTAGGAATAGGCCCCATCTTGTTATCCTTAATAGCCGGCCTAACTAAACCAAATATTCGAAGAAGAAATACGAGGCTACAAGTAATCATGCAGATAAGAGATCAAAAGACTCAAATAACTTTCATGGATAAAAGCATATATCTAATCATAAACTCAAAGTTCATCGGATCCCAACAAACACACCACAAAAAATAGTTACATCAAATAGATCTCCAAGGGACCATTGTATTGAGAATCAAAAGATAGAGAGGAAGCCATCTAGCTACTAACTACGGACCCATAGGTCTGCAACGAACTACTCACACATCATCGTAGAGGCACCAATGAGGATGATGAACCCCTCCGTGATGGTGTCTAGATTTGATCTATGGTTTCTGCAACTTGCGGCGGCTGGAATTGATTTTCATCGACTCCCCTAGGGTTTCTGGAATATTGGGGTATTTATAGAGAAAAGAGGCGCTGCGAGAGGCCACCAAGGTGGGCACAACACACCAGGGCGCGCCTGGGCCCCCAGGCGCACCTAGGTGAGTTGTGCCCCCCTCTGGTACTTCTTTGGCCCATCATGTGTCTTCTGGCCCAGAAATTTTTTCCAAAAAGTTTTGCTGCATTTGGACTCCGTTTGGTATTGATTTTCTACGAAGTAAAAAACAAGCAAAAAAACAACAACTGGCACTAGGACACTATGTCAATAGGTTAGTCCCAAAAACTGATATAAATTTGCTATAAAATGATTGTAAAACATCCAAGAATGATAATATAATAGCATGGAATAATCAAAAATTATAGATACGTTGGAGACATATCAGCATCCCCAAGCTTAATTCCTGCTCGTCCTCGAGTGGGTAAAATATAAAAACATAATTTTTGATGTGGAATGTTGCCTATCATGTTCATCACATATTATTTTCTTTGTAGCATGGACATTTGGACTTTTATATGATTCAAAGCAATAGTCTAGTTTTGACATGAAGATTCCAATACTCAACCATATCAACAAGCAACCATGTCTTTCAAAATATCAATACTAAAGCAAGTTATCCCTAGCCCATTATGCTCAATCATTGATCCATTCGTGAAACACACTCGCATATTAGCTACACCCAATGCTCAAGTACGATCATAGTGCCCCCTAGTTGGTGCTTTATAAGAGAAGATGGAGACTCAAATAAAAACAAAATTGCATAAAGTAAAAGAGAGGCCCTTTGCCGAGGGAATTAGGGATTTGTAGAGGTGCCAGAGCTCAAAGCGAAAAAGATAGAGACAAAAACATTTTGGGTGGCATGCTTTTCCTCTCAACGAAAGATCGAGTAGTTCCCAATACATTCCATGCTAGATATATCATAGGCGGTTCCCAAACAAAAAATAAGGTTATTCCTTTTTCCACCATACTTTCACATTCCACGGCTAAAAGAATCCATGGGTGCCCTCCATGCAACACTTTCCAAGGAATTTATCATTTGACAACATAAAGTAAATTCATTTATCATTTCAGGACTGGGCATCCCTAATACCTTTGTCGTACTCTCGTGCAATGACAAGTGAATAAACACTCATCTTGAGAATAACACGTCTAGCATGGAAACATATCAGCCACCCCCTACCGTTTCAAGAGCGATATGAGCACACAAAAGAGAAAATTATTTTGAAAACTACAGATGGCACATACAAATTTTCTTACAACGACAAAATAATACTGCATATAGGTAGGTATAGTGGAATCATGTGGCAAAATTGGGTTTAAGGATTTTGGATGCACAAGTAGTGATCATACTCAGTGCAAATGAAGGCTAGCAAAAGATTGAGAAGCATCCAACCAAGAAAAGAAAAATCTCATAAGCGAGCATTAAACATAACTAACACCGAATAGTGCACCACAAGTAGGATATAATTTCGTTGCATAACTATGGACTTTCGTGCTTGCATAGGGAATCACAAACTCTCAAAATAATTTAAGTGAAGCATGAGAATTTCTAAAAAAAATTACTAACTCTCAAATAAATCTAAGTGAAGCAATAGAGCATTTCTCCAAAAATAGCGAAGCACACCGTGCTCAAAAAGATATAAGTGAAGTACTAGAGCCATTCCATAGCTCAAAAAGATTTAAGTGAAGCATAGAGAGTTATTCTAATAAGTCATAGCATAATTTTGGCTCTCTCAAATAGGTGTGTCCAGCAAGGATAGATGACTAAAAATAAAAACAAGCAAAGACTCATATCATACAAGACACTCCAAGCAAAACTCATGATATGTGACGAATAAAAATATAGCTCCAAGTAAAATACCGATGGTCGTTAGAAGAAAGAGGGGATGCCACTCGGGCATCCCCAAGCTTAGTTTCTTGCTTCTATTTTAGATAATGGATTGGGATGCCATTGGGCATACCCAAGTTAGGCTCGTCTTAATCCTTATTCCTTCATCGATCGTGATCTCACCCAAAACTTGAAAACTTCCATCACACAAAACTCAACAAAAACCTTCGTGAGATCCGTTAGTATAACAAAGCAAAATCACTACTATAAGTACTGTTGCAAAGCCATTCATATTTTAGTTTTGCATTATATATACTATATTCCAACTTTGCTATAGTTTGTAACCTCCAATAGAAACCATAGATTCGTCAAAATAAACACACAATGCAAAGAAAACAGAATCTGTCAAAAACAGAACAGTGTGTAGCAATCTGAAAACTTCAAATACTTCCGTAACTCCAAAAATTCCGAAAAATTAGAACAACGTGGGAAATTCGTATACCAATCTTGTGTATCAAAATCAGGATTTTATCATATTCCTGTTAAAAATGAAAATTATTTTTCTGGACGCAAAAGTTTCTATTTTTCAACAAGATCAAATCAACTATCACCCAACATGATCCCAAAGGCTTTGCTTGGAACAAAGACTAATTAAAACATAAAAAACTCAATCATAACAGTAGAATAATTATGCAAACACTCAATAACAGAAAGAAAAATGCAAAAATAAATTTTATTCATTGGGTTGCCTCCCAACAAGCTCTATCATTTTATGCCTCTAGCTAGGCATAATGGAAAGATCTAAGTATTGTCATCTTTGTTTTCCAACTCCTCAATCAAACACTTATAATTCTTCAAGGATTTAGCATATAAATATTCAATAACAATGTTCCTATGAACTAGTTTAAAGAACTCATTATTGCAAAAAGGGTCTTGTATAACTTCAACAAAATCTGGGTGAATACTAACCATCTTAAGATCTTCCTTGTTACTATGAGAAGTTGCACCCTTCTTTTTAGTGACTTGCTTACTCTTACCAATTTTTACCGGAGTTTTTTCAATAGTTCTAGCGGAGGAAAAGTCCATGCTTAGATTATTGAAAATTTCTTCCGACTTATCAATCCGAGAAGGGCTTTCTTCAATTCTTTTATGAATTACGGTCCCTTCTCTTTTAGCACTTTAAAAACTTCTCCCTATTTTGACCTAATTTTATTATAAAGATTATGCATATTTTTATCCAACTTTTCAATATGTTCTTCCGTAAGCATTTTCTTTTCAATAGCATCTAGCCTTTCATAACATGCTCAAGAGTTAAGGCTGTTTCATTAACCATAAGAGGTGGTGATACCACTAAATTTCCTATAGCCTTAAAAGCATCAAGAGAGGGACACATCAATATATTTCCACTGGTAATCGTATCAAGGACGAATCTATACCAAGTAGTGATGCCCACATAAAAATAACAAAGAGGAACAATGGTAGAATGCTTACGAATGGATCTATTATGAGCATCGCAAATCTTATACCAAGCATCTTTTAAATTATCCCCTCACCTTTATTTAAAGTTAAGAACCTTGTTCTCGGGATTGCATGCAATAGAGGAGGAACTATCCATAATGACAAAAAGTGACAAATAAAATTGCACATGAAAAATAGATCTGACAAGAAAACGACGAACAAAAAACAGTGCGAATAAAGCGGCAAATTTTGTGAAGTGGAGGAGATGAAAATGAGAGTCAAATGGCAAATAATGTAAATTGCAAGGAGATGAGATTTGTGATTAGGAACCTGGTAGATGTTGATGATGTCTCCCCGGCAACAGCGCGAGAAATTCCTTTTGATGCGGCTTGAGCTACGTCGGTATTTCTCCAAAGAGTAAGGGATGATGCAGCACAACTACGGTAGGTATTTCCCTCAGTGATGAGACCAAGGTTATAGAACTAGTAGGAGAACCACGCAACACTACGTGAATGGAACCTGCACACAAAGAACAAATACTTGCAACCCGACGTAAAAGAGGGGTTGTCAATCCCTTCCGGGTAAAAGGTAGGTAAAAAATTGTAGTATAAATAAATAAAAATTGCAGCAAGGTATTTTTGGGGTTTTGGATTAATAGATCTGAAAATAAAATCAAAGAAAAATATATCTCAAAGGCAAATATAATAAAGAAGAGACCCGGGGGCCGTAGATTTCACTAGTGGCTTCTCTCGAGAAAAATAGCATACGGTGCATAAACAAATTACTGTTGGGCAATTGATAGAACTTCAAATAATCATGACGATATCCAAGATTAGTAGACCGACTCAAGCAATGATCATTATATAGGCATCACGTCAAAGATTAGTAGACCGACTCCTGCCTTCATCTACTACTATTACTCCACACATCGACCGCTATCCGGCATGCATCTAGTGTATTAAGTTCATGGAGAAACGGAGTAATGCAATGACAAGATCTATTCATGTAGGAATATACCCCATCTTGTTATCCTTAGTAGCAATGATACATACGTATCGTTTTCCTTTCTGTTACTGGGATCGAGCATCGTAAGATCGAGCCCAGCATAAAGAACGTCTTCCCATGGCAAGAAAAATCGACCTAGTCAGCCTAACTAAACCAAAGATTTGAAGAAGAAATACGAGGCTATAAGTAATCATGCATATAAGAGATCAAAAGACTCAAATAAATTTCATGGATAAAAACATAGATCTGATCATAAACTCAAAGTTCTTAGGATCCCAAAAAACACACCGCAAAAAGAGTTACATCAAATACATCTCCAAGAGACCCTTGTACTAAGAATCAAAAGAGAGAGAGTAAGCCATCTAGCTACTAACTACGGACCCATAGGTCTACAATGAACTACTCACGCACCATTGGACAGGCATTAATGAGGATGATGACCCCTTCATGATGGTGTCTAGATTGGGTCTGTCGTTTCTAGAACTTGTGGCGGCTGGAATTGATTTTTGTCAACTCCCCTAGGGTTTCTGGAATATTGGGGTATTTATAGATCAAAGAGGCAGTGCGGGAGGGCACTGAAGTGGGCACAACCCACCAGGGCACGCCCAGGTGGATTGTGCCCCCTTGGAACACCCCTCTGGTACTTCCTTGGGCCATCCTGTGTCTTCTGGCCCAGAAAAATTCTCCAAAAATTTTCTCTGTGTTTGGACTCTGTTTGGTATTGATTTTCTGCGAAGTAAAAAAACAAGGAAAAAACAGCAACTGGCACCAGGCACTATGTGAATAGGTTAGTCCCAAAAAATGGTATAAAGTTGCTATAAAATTATTGTAAAACATCCAAGAATGATAATATAATAGCATGGAACAATAAAAAAATATAGATATGTCGGAGACGTATCAGCAAGCTAACTTATCTAAGTACAAACAACTGGAAAGAAAGAAGTGATACGTCTCCAATGTATCTATAATTTTTTATTTTTCCATGCTATTATATTATCTGTTTTGGATGTTTTATATGCATTAATATGCTATTTTATATGATTTTTGGGACTAACCTATTAACCTAGAGCCTAGTGCCAGTTTCTGTTTTTTCCTTGTTTTAGAGGTTTGTAGAAAAGGAATACCAAACGGAGTCCAAACGGAATAAAACTTTCGCGATGATTTTTCTTGGACCAGAAGACATCCAGAGGACTTGGAGTGCACGTCAGGGTAGCAACGAGGCGGCCACCAGGACGGTGGGCATGCCAAGGGGGTAGGCGCGCCCTGCACCCTTGTGGGTGCCTCGTGACTCCACCGACCTATTTCTTCCACCTATATATTCTCAAATACCACAAAACCTTCTAGGGGAGCCACGAAACCACTTTTTCACCGCCGCAACCTTCTGTACTCGTGAGATCCCATCTAGGGGCCTTTTCTGGCATTCTGCCGGAGGGGGATTCGATCACGGAGGGCTTCTACGTCAACACAATTGCCTCTCCGATGAAGCATGATTAGTGACCTATGGGTCCATAGCTAGTAGCTAGATGACTTCTTTTCTCTCTTTGATTCTCAATACCATGTTCTCCTCGATGTTCTTGGAGATCTATTTGCTGTAATACTTTTTCGCGATGTGTTTGCCGAGATCCGATGAATTGTGGATTTATGATCAGCTTATGTATGAATATTATTTGAAGCTCCTCTGAATTCTTATATTCATGATTTGATATCTTTGCAAGTCTCTTCAAACTATTTATTTGGTTTGGCCAACTAGATTGGCTTTTCTTGCAATGGAAAAAGTGCTTAGATTTGGGTTCAATCTTGCGGTGCTCAATCCTAATGACAGAAGGGGAACCGACACGTATTGTATTGCTGCCATTGAGGATAACAAGATGGGGTTTTCATCATATTGCTTGAGTTAATTTTGCTACATCATTTCATGTTATTTAATGTGTTACTTTGTTCTTATGAACTTAATACTCTAGATGCATGTAGGACTCGGTAGATGTGTGGAGTAATAGTAGTAGATGCAGAATCATTTCGGTCTACTTGATACGGACATGATGCCTATATCCATGATCATTGCCTTAGATATCATCATAACTTTGCGCTTTTTTCTATCAATTACTCGGCAGTAATTTCTTCCCCAACCATAATATTTTCTATCTTGAGAGAAGCCTCTAGTGAAACCTATGGCCCCCGGGTCTATTTTCCATCATATAATCTTCTATTTTTCATCATATAAGTTTCCGATCTACAATTTTAGTTTCCTATTTACTTTCCTTGCAAGCTTTTACTTTCCGATCTATAAACCAAAAATACCAAAAATATTACTTTACCGTTTATCCATCTATATCATATCTCACTTTGCAAATAACCGTGAAGGGATTGGCAACCCCTTTGTCACGTTGGGTGCAAGTTGGTGTTTGTTTGTGCAGGTATTCAGTGGCTTGTTATGTTGTCTCCTACTGGATTGATACCTTGGTTCTCAAAACTGAGGGAAATACTTACTCTACTTTGTTGCATCACCCTTTCCTCTTTAAGGGAAAATCCAACACAAGCTCAGGAGGCAGCAGGAAGAATTTCTGGCGCCGTTGCCGGGGAGATCTACGCGAAGCCAAGACATATAGTACCCATCATAAACTCTCATCCCTCGCATTACATTATTTGCCATTCGCCTCTCGTTTTCCTCTCCCCCACTTCTAAAATGATTTTCGAAAAGATTCGCCTTTTCTTCGCCCATTTTTCGTTCGTCTTCTTCGTTTGCTTTTTGTGTGCTCGTGTGTTGGATTGCTTTTGTGTGCTTTTGGTCACGATGGCTCAAGATAATACCAAATTGTGTGACTTTTCCAATACCAGCAACAATAATTTTATTAGTACTCCGATTGCTCCTGCTACTAATGCAGAATCTTCTGAAATTAATACCGCTTTGTTGAATCTTGTTATGAAAGATCAATTTTCTGGCCTTCCCAATGAAGATGTCGCATCCCATCTTAATAATTTCATTGATCTATGTGATATGCAAAAGAAAAAAGATGTGGATAATGATATTGTTAAGTTGAAGCTATTTCCGTTCTCACTTCGAGATCATGCTAAAACTTGGTTTTCATCTTTGCCTAAAAATACTATTGATTCACGAAATAAGTGTAAAGATGCTTTTATTTCCAAGTGTTTTCCTCCTGCTAAGATCATCTCCCTTAGGAACGATATTATGAATTTTAAGCCACTTGATTATGAACATGTTGCACAATCTTGGGCGAGGATGAAATTAATGATTAGAAATTGCCCTACTCATGGTTTGAATTTGTGGATGATTATACAAAACTTTTATGCCGGATTGAATTTTGCTTCTAGAAATCTTTTAGATTCGGCCACGGGAGCTACTTTTATGGAAATTACTGTAGGAGAAGCTACTAAACTCCTAGATAATATTATGGTTAATTATTCTCAATGGCATACCAAAAGATCTTCCAGTAGTAAAAAAAGTGCATGCGATTGAAGAGATTAATGTGTTGAGTGGAAAGATGGATGAGCTTATGAAATTATTTTCTAGCAAGAATTCTCCTACTGATCCTAATGATATTCCTTTGTCTACTTTTATTGAAAATAATAATGAATCTATGGATGTGAATTTTTTTGGTAGGAACAATTTCGGTAATAACGCATATAGAGGTAATTTTAATCCTAGGTTGTTTCCTAGTAATTCCTCTAATAATTGGTAATTCCTACAACAATTCCTATGGAAATTATAATAATATGTCCTCTGATTTTGAGAATAGTGTTAAATAATTTATAAGTTCGCAAAAGAATTTCAATGCTTTGCTTGAAGAAAAAATGCTTAAGATTGATGATTTGGCTAGGAACATGGATATAATTTCTCTTGATGTTAATTCTTTGAAACTTAGATCTATTCTACCTAAGCATGATATTAATGAGTCTCTCAAAGCCATGATAATTTCCATTGATGAGTGCAAAGAAAGAACTGCTAAGATGCATGCTAAAAAAGATTGATTTATAAAAGCATGTTCTTCTAGTTTCCGTGAAAATAATGATGAAGATCTTAAAGTAATTGATGTGAATCCTATTGAATCTTTGTTTTCCAATGTAAATCTTGATAAAGATGGGACTGGAGATGAGTCAACTTTAGTTAGAAGGCGACCCAATGATTCGGAATTTTTAGATCTTGATGCAAAAATTGATAAAAGTGGGATTGGAGAGGTCAAAACTTTAGGTAGCAATGAACCCACTCTTGTGGATTTCAAGGGATTTAATTGTGATAATTGTTCTTTAATAGATTGTATTTCCTTGTTGCAATCCATGTTGAATTCTCCTCATGCTTATAGTCAAAACAAAGCTTTCACTAAACATATGTTGATGCTATGATGCAATCTTTTGAAGAAAAGCTTGAATTGGAAGTTTCTATCCCTAGATAACTTTATGATGAACGGGAACCTACTATTAAGATTAATATTAAAGATTATGAATGCCATGCTTTGTTTGATTTGGGTGCTAGTGTTTCCACGATTCCAAAAACTCTTTGTGATGTGTTAGGTTTCTATGAATTTGATGATTGTTCTTTAAATTTGCATCTTGCGGATTCCACTATTAAGAAACCTATGGGAAGGATTAATGATGTTATTATTGTTGAAAATAGGAATTATGTGCCCATAGACTTCGTTGTTCTTGATACAGATTGCAATCCTACATGTCCTATTATTCTTGGTAGACCTTTCCTTAGAACGAATGCTGCAATTATTGATATGAAAGAAGGAAACACTAGATTTCAATTTCCGTTAAGGAAAGGCATGGAACACTTCCCTAGAAAGAAAATTAAATTACCTTATGAATCTATTATGGGAGCCACTTATGGATTGCATGCCAAAGATGACAATACTTAGATCTATTCGTATTTTATGCCTAGCTAAGGGCGTTAAACAATAGCGCTTGTTGGGAGGCAACCCAATTTTATTTTTGTTTTTGTTTTTGCTTTTAGGTCCTGTTTTTCAATAAATAATTCATCTAGCCTCTGGTTATATGTGTTTTTATGTTTTAATTAGTGTTTGTGCCAAGTAAGATCTTTGGGATAGCTTACGGTGATAGTTGATTTGATCCTGCTGAAAAACAGAAACTTTTGCGCCCAGGATATTAGTTTTCATTTTTAATAGAAGCACGATAAAATATTGATTCTTTATTCATATAATTAATAAACAAATGGTATAGGACTTCCTAATTTCTTAGGATTTTTGGAGTTACGGAAGTATTCAAAATCTCCAGATTGCTACAGACTGTTCTGTTTTTGATAGATTATGTTTTTCGCGTGTTGTTTGCTTATTTTGATGAGTATATGGTTAGTATCGGGGGGTATGAACCATGGAAAAGTTGGAATACAGTAGATATTACACCAATATAAATAAAAAATGAGTTCACTGCAGTACCAAAAGTGGTGATTTATTTTCTTATATTAAAGGAGCTTATGAGATTTTCTGTTGAAGTTTTGTGTTGTGAAGTTTTCAAGTTTTGGGTAAAGATTTGATGGACTATCGAATAAGGAGTGGCAAGAGCATAAACTTGGGGATTCCCAAGGAACCCCAAGGTAATATTTAAGGATGCTAAGAGCCTAAGCTTGGGGATGCCCCGGGAAGGCATCCCCTCTTTTGTATTCATCTATCGTTAACTTTACTTTAGGCTATATTTTTATTCACCACATGATATTTGTTTTGCTTGGAGCATCTTGTATGATTTGAGTATTTGCTTTTTACTTTTCCACAATCATCCTTGCCGAGAGAGACACGCATGAATCATGATTTATTAGAATACTCTATGTGCTTCACTTATATCTTTTGAGGTAGGCATTTTTGCTCTAGTACTTCACTTATATCTTTTTAGAGCACGGCGGTAGTTTTATTTTATAGAAATTGATAAACTGTCGTACCTAACTTATTTTATTTTGAGAGTCTTTAAAAACAGCATGGTAATTTGCTTTGGTCATAAAATTAGTCCTAATATTATAGGCATCCAAGAGGGATATAATAAAAACTTTCATATAAAGTGCATTGAATACTATGAGAAGTTTGATTCCTTATGATTGTTTTGAGATATGAATATGGTGATATTAGATTAATGCTAGAAAGTAGTTGTGAATTTTAGAAATACTTGTGTTAAGGTTCGTGAGTCCCGTAGCATGCACGTATGGTGAACCGTATGTAACAAAGTTGGAGCATGAGATATTTTTTGATTGTCTTCCTTATGAGTGGCGGTCTGGGACAAGCGATGGTCTTTTACTACCAATCTATCCCCCTAGGGGCATGCATGTAGTACTTTGTTTCGATGACTAATTTTTTGCAATAAGTATGTGAGTTCTTTATGACTAATGTTGAGTCCATGGAGTATACGCACTCTCACCTTTCCGCCATTGCTAGCCTCTCTTGTACCGCGCAACTTTCACCGGTACCATAAACCCACCATTTACCTTCCTCAAAACAGCCACCATACCTACCTATTATGGCATTTCCATAGCCATTCCGAGATATATTGCCATGCAACTTTCCACTGTTCCATTTATTATGACACGTACCATCATCGTCATATTGCCTTGCATGATCATGTAGTTGACATCGTATTTGTGGCAAAGCCACCGTTCATAATTTTTTCATACATGTCAATATGAGCCATCGTGAGTGTTATATTTGAGTGTTCTTGAGCTTCCAAACTAGCTACGGTGCGTGCGTAGTCCAAAAGGACTGAATCCCTCTCCAGTATGCCTCGGGCCTCCTTTTATATTCAAAAAGGGTCGCCATAGTGGCACACAGGAGGTGGAAAGGTAAACAGTGTACAAGCTTATCGCCTATCATTACGGAACAAGGCGCATTAAATGCGCTTCTTAGGTGACCCATTGCTTTATTGGGGATGGTAACGAGGCCCGGCCCAACCGTCATCGTTCCGCCTCGCTCTGACGCGCGTCCGGGCCAACGAGGCGTGTAGCGCCACGTAAGCTAGTAGGCTGCTAAGATGGCATGGTGGTAGGGTCTTCACGAAGATCTGCATGCCACCACGTAGGTGCTTGCTGGGTTGGCCTGGATGCCACGCGTTGCCACACAGGTGCCTGCCCAGCTGGTTGGGCTGGCGGCTGCATGGGAACGGTGGTGGGGCCTTGGAAGACATGGGCCTGGTTGTGGCCCCGCAAGTGTCCTCGGCAAGGGTCTTGCCGGGGCCCCGGCAAGGGTCTTGCCGTAGCATTGCGGTCGTCCCCGGCAAGGATCTTGCTGGGGGTCTCGTGGATTTCCTCAGCATGGATCTTGCCGAGGACCGTTGTCTTCTGGTCCTCATCCGATCTTGTGTGCTTATGATCTTCACAAGGGTCTGTATGCCACCATGGAGGTACCTCCCGAGCCTTGGTTCCAATGTGGTTGATGGTGTTGGAACCCTTGGGCTCAAGGGTGGCGCGCTCTGTTGTCATTGGGCAAGTTGCCCTAGCAAGGCTCTTGCCGGGGCTACGGAGGCCGCCCCGACAAGGGCCTTGCCGGGTGAGTCCACCTCGCCCCTACTTTTGTGCATCGACAGGAGCCCCCAGGCCTGGGCCATACATAAGCGCGACGCGTTATTGGGCTAGGCTCAAAACGGTGCGCGGACATGCGGGGTCGAGTTTTACTACGATAAATTCCTCGCCCGTCGCACTTCCCCACGACTCGCATTGAACGTGCGGTGTGGGGGTCATGCATAGAATGACCGCAGCATGCTTGCGTCATCCGTGGTGAACAGTAAAGAGGTGGCTTGTGTGTTCTCTCGAAAAGGTGGAGCCGCCGCTCGTTTACTCTCTCTGCCTCGGGACCGTCGTTCCATGTTTCCCATTACGCCTGCTCCTTACGCCACGTACGCCGCATGCATGGCGTGGGGTAGGTGACAGACGCATGGAATACGGGAAGACGTGCGGGGGTCGATACTCCCATGCCTTCGATTGGGCGGGGAGGGCAGTCGATGGCCTCGCTTGCTGCCACTTTAATGAGCCGGATTCGAGCGGGCTCTTCAGGGGCGTAGAGCTAGTCTTTCGGCCTCCCCTCTCCAACTATAAAAAGGGAACTCAGGGGTAGGAAGAAGAGCATCTCCCTGCGTCTCCTCTTGGTCTCCATCCCCACTCACGGTCATGGCGAGGGGGCGTGGGCGCGACAATTCTTCTGCGGAGGCGACCAGGTCCTCTTCTCACCAGAGGACTGCGGCGGTCAAGGAAGAGCCAGATGCCCAGGGTGACGGCCATGCTCGAGGCGGGGCCGCCGGACGGGGCCGCGGTCGGCGAGGCGGTCGAGGCAGAGGCGGTCGTGGAAGCGGGACGCCTGCGTCGTCTCCGTCTCCATCGCCATCTCCTCCGCCAACTCCTCCTGCTTCGCCGAGTGGCCACATTGGGGACTCGGCACTCGAGTTTATCCTGCAGCTGCGTGGGCCGCTGCGCCGCCGCCTTCATCTTCCCCGGGCGTTCGCGAGGGTGCTGGAGATCGACCAGCCATCGCGGCTGAGGCTTCACATGAAGGGGTGTTGCCATGGCGACATGTGGGTGAAAACTGGATTCCCCGCCCATGAAGTGATGCTCCTTCGTCGGGGCTGGAAAACCTTTGCACATGCCCATTGCTTAATGGATGGGCACGTCCTCTGCTTTAAGCTAGCAGAGAGCGATTTTCTCTCTGTCAAGGTCTTCGGGCGCTCGGGACACAGGCTAGGGTGTTGTGCGGAGAGATCGACTAATGGCGAAAGCTCCTCTTCGGGCGAGAGTGACAAGGAGGGCAGCGACAGTGACGACGAGGGTGGTGGGTGGGACGATGAGGGTCCGACTAAGCGTCGGACACACCATTCCTGGGCGACGCCGGCAGCACCATCATGTGCATCGCCAACTCCTTGAACTTCTCGGGGTCGTCGCCTTGGGCGGCTGGCGTTCGAGGGACGGCGAAGATGAAGAAGGCGGGTGGCGGGCCGTCATGTTGTAGTACGATGGCCTCGACGCCTTCGTCGCATATTGCTGGACCGCTGCCTCATCTTTCGGCTCTTCCTCCGGCACCGTCATCACCAGCCTCCTTCCGAACGATCGCCGACATGTTCTCTTGGCGTCTTCTGCTGCTCGTACCTCACCTAGGCACTCCTTTTTCCTTTCCGCGATCTAGTTATATTCTCTGAGGAGAGGGAAAAGAAATGGATTACAGGCATCTTTTCTCTTTTTAGTTTTTAAGCCTATGGGCCTTTGTAAGATTTAAATCTCGTAACCCCCTTGCTCATGTATGCATTCCGTATGAATTATACTTGTAAGCAATGTATTAATGAATAGAAGGGTGTTTGCCGGGTTTTGTTTACGAGTGGGCGAGGGCCACACCAAGGAACGAGTCCTTGTTATCTTAAGATAAACACTGTACCCCGGCAATAGGCCTTGCCGTCTTTCTGCTCCATAGCTCGGCTACACTCACGCCCTTGGCGGAGGTAGGGGTTGAGTAGGATTAGGCCCTTCGCTCGTCTCCTTCCCATTGCACTACAACGAGGTTCCGGCCTAAAGTAAGGTTTTCGTACACGGGACAAGAGGGAGCAAGATGGTATGACAGTGAGCGAAGTCTCCTACGTTCAAGTTTCATATGGAGGCACGGAGTGGGGGGAAAAGACTTATATGATGTCGCAGCCCTCGGCAACCTTGGCTTGCCATGATCAGATCCTTAGACCTGCAGCCCCGGCAACCTTGTCTCATCGGGGTCGGGGCATCGGCCTGTTCTCTTTCTTCCAAACAGCTCAGCAGAAGTGTCCACGCACCCTGCAAACCAAAAAGGACGGGAAGGAACAGAAAGACGCATACTCGACCTCTATGCTAAGGGTTAGTCGCTGCCAACCACTATCAACCCTAACACAGAGAGAGACTCAACCTAGCATGCATGCTAAAACTTAGGGCGCTAGAGCTTCATTTATTTATGCTCAGGGTCTGCGCTTGGCTTTGTACAAAGGGTTACATGCCTTGTCAGAGAGGCATGTACAAAAGGTGGTTTGTCGGGGGGCCCGGCAACTGCGCCTTACGGGTAAAACTTGCGAAGATGTTCGATGTTCCAGGAGTTTCTCACTGGAATACCATCTTTGGTCTCCAAGCAGACTGCGTCGGGCCTGGTGGCTCGTATTACCCGATAAGGGCCTTCCCACTTTGGCGTCAACTTGTTGGAATTCTTGGCCGACTAAACGTGCCGAAGAACAAGGTCGCCTTCCTTAAAGATTCGGGCATGAACCTTGCGGCTATGGTAGCAGCGCAAGGATTGCTGGTAGCATGCTGCCCGCACAGCCGCCCGAAGATGATCTTCCTCAAGGAGCATTGCGTCATCTTGCGCAACTGCTCTTGCTCAAGCTCATCATAAGAGAGCACTCGAGGTGACCCGTGCATGAGTTCTGTGGGGAGAACTGCTTCTGCCCCGTAAATGGGGGAGAAAGGGGTCTGGCCAGTGGCTCGATTTGGTGTCGTTCTGATTGACCAAAGAACCGCTGGCAATTCATCAATCCAGCGTCGTCCGCACTTGTGCAGCCTGTCAAAAGTTCTTGTCCGGAGGCCTTGCAACACTTCAACATTTTCCCTCTCAGCCCCCCTTTGCTCCGTGGATGTGCAACAGAAGCAAAACAGACCTTGCTGCCGAGGTCCTGGATGTACTACATGAAGGCGTGGCTCGTGAACTGTGTGTCATTGTCAGTGATGACTATTTGGCGCACCAAAATGGTAGACTAGCCCCTTGAAGAATTTGACGGCTGATTGTGCTGTCACCTTTCTCACCGCCTCCACCTCTGGCCACTTTGTGAACTTGTCGATTGCAATGTACAAGTACTCAAAGCCCCCGACAGTACGGGGAAAAGGGCGCAGTATGTCGAGCCCCCAGACCGAGAATGGCCAGGAAAGACTTATTGTTTGGAAAGCTTGAGCTGGTTGATGAAGCTTCTTTGAATGAAACTGGCAAGCTTCACACTTGGTTACTAGTGTCGTTGCATCCTGGAGGGCTGTGGGCCAAAAGAAACCTTGCCAGAATGCTTTGCTGGCAAGGGCCCTCGACCCTATGTGGGAGCCACATATGCCTCCGTGTATCTCTGCTAACAGCTCTAGTCCTTCCTCCCGAGGAATGCACTTCAATTTCACACCGTTTGGTATTTTTTCTGTACAGAACATCATCGACGAACTGATACATGGCAGACCGACGGGCTACTATCTCCGCTTCTCCCTGCTCCTCAGGGGGTTCCCCTATTTGGAGGACCCGGACTGTATGCCGTGCCCATGCCAGATCCTGGGGCTCGACGGCAAGGACCAAAGGCATTTCCTCTGCCATGGGAGAGGCTGCCTCTACGGCCAGGGCTTGACGCCCTGCCGGTCTGTTGCCCCATGGCAGGCTCGGTGTCCACGGCAACATCCTTGCCGGCGGCTCCTGGGAGCTTGGCGGGAAAGTACTTGCCAGGGTTTGATTTCCTGCGCTTGTTCTGCTCTGTCGATGGTTCAATGGATGGTTGAGTTAACTGAAGCACAAAAGTACCTGGTTCCACAGGCAGTTTGAGGGCAGCGCGTTTTGACAGGTAGTCAGCGATGTCGTTCTCCACTCGGGGTACGTGCTCCGCTTGTATATCGTCAAAACGTTCCTCCAACTTCCTCACCTCATCTACGTAGGCCTCCATCAACAAGCTTTGATAGTCTTTGTTAACTTGCTTGACGACAAGCTGTGAATCACCCCTGACGATGAGCTTCTTGATCCCGAGGTCTGCCACGTTCCTGAGACCGGCAAGCAACCCCTCATATTCAGCAGTGTTGTTCATTGACATATCCCTGGGAAAGTGCATCTGGACTACATACTTGAGGTGCTCTCCGATGGGTGCAACGAGTAGCACACCAGCACCGCCACGTTGCAGTGAGAAAGCCCCGTCAAAGTACATAATCCAGTTGCGACTTGTTTCCTTGTTGGGGAGAGTGGTCTCCTGGGTCTCTTTTCGGGCGTTGAGGTCCATTCTGCAATGAACTCTGCCAGGACTCTGCTATGTATTGTCGAAGTACTTTCGAAATTCAAAACAAAGCTTGACAGTTCCAAGGCCCATTCCATAATCCTCCCGGTTGCGTCTGGGTTATCCAATATCCGTTGCAACAGGAGGCGGGTGACGACAGTGATTTCGTGGGCTTGGAAGTAATGACGTAGCTTCCTCAAGGCCATAAGGAGGCTGTAGAGTAGTTTCTAGACGTCGGAGTACCTTGATCTAGCCCCCTGCAAGAGGGAGCTTACAAAGTAAACCGAGTGCAGCATCATCTTCTTCTTCTGCACCACTCCATTTAGTTGCATCGCTTCTGCTTCGCCAGCGCCAGACTCTGCTCGGGGCCTTGCCTTACCGGTACCAGTCCCAGCCGGGGGGAGCTCTGATTTGCCATCCACCAGCCCTGCCGTTACCACTGCCTCTTCGTTAACCTCCCTCGGTGCCACTACCGTGACACTGACCACTTGGTTCATTGCCGCTAGATATAGCAGCAATGGTTCTTGTGGTTTAGGTGCAACCAACATTGTCATAGAGGAGAGGTACTTCTTCAAATCCTGCAGGGCTGCCTCGGCCTCTGGGGTCCATTCCATTGGGCCCGCCTTCTTCAAGATTTTTAAAAAGGGGAGGGCACACTCAGCAGACTTGGAGATGAACCTGCTCATAGCGGCAACGCAGCCAGTGAGCCGACGCACAACCTTGATCTGCCTAGGCACCTCAATTTGCTCAATGGCCTTGATCTTGTTTGGATTCTCCTCGATTCCATGCTGTGATACAAAGAACCCGAGAAGCTTGCCGGACGGAACGCCGAAGACACACTTCTCAGGATTCAGCTTGAGGTTGATCTTGCGCAAATTCACAAACGTCTCTTCCAAATCTTGTATGAGCATTGCCCTGTCCTTGGTTTTGACCACTATGTCATCCATATAAGCTTCCATGTTTCTATGTAGCTGGGGCTCAAAACCAAGACTGCTCTTGCAAACGTTGAGCCAGCACTCTTCAACCCAAAAGGCATTCATAAGAAACAATATGTACCACATGGGGTGATGAATACCGTCTTCTCTTCATCTTCTTTCGCCATGAAGATCTGGTGGTATCCTGAGTAGGTGTCAAGGAACGATAACAAGTCGCACACGGCCGTGGAGTCAACAATCTGGTCAATGCTTGGGAACGGGAAAGGGTCCTTCGGACAGGCCTTATTGATATTTGTGTAATCAATACACAGCCTCCACTTCCCATTTGCCTTGGGCACCACCACCGGATTGGCCAACCATGTCGGATGAAGTACTCCCCTCACCAAGCCTGCCGCTTGTAACTTCCTGATGTCCTCCGTGATGAACTCCTTCCATTCCAAATCTTGCTTCCTAACCTTCTGCTTGACGGGTCGCACATGAGGACAGACAACACGATGGTGCTCAATCACCTCCCTGGGAACGTCGGGGATGTCGGATGCTCGCCATGCAAACACATCGACATTCACCCGCAGGAAGGTGATGAGAGTGCCTTCCTATTTGCTGTCAAGCGAGGAGCTTATGGTGAAAGCCCTCCCATGCCATCCTCCTTGACGGACACCTTCTTGGTCTCTGGTGGTGCAGCTCTGGATTTCTTGCTCTTGCCGGTAGGGCCATCTGGCACGTCCTCAAAAGGAGCACAACACTTCGAATAGGTGTGCTTGCCGGAGTGGGTGCGAGAGGTCTTGCTGGTCTTCTTCCCTTCTCGGGCTTCGGCGGCAAGAGCTCGTGCCTTGGCAGCGGTAGCTGCAACTGCCTCCCGGTAGAGTTGGTCAGCGCAGATCAGCGCATCCTTCTTGTCGTAGGGGACAGTGATGATAGTCATTGGCCCAGGCATCTTCAGTGTGTTGTAGGCATAATGTGAGGCTGCCATGAACTTAGTGATACGTCTCCAACGTATATATAATTTTTGATTGCTCCATGCTATATTATCTACTGTTTTGGGCAATATTGGGCTTTATGATCCACTTTTATATTATTTTTGGGACTAACCTATTAACCGGAGGCCCAACCCAGATTTGCTGTTTTATGCCTATTTCAGTGTTTCGAAGAAAAGGAATATCAAACGGAGTCGAAACGGAATGAAATCAACTGGAGAAGTTATTTTTGGAACGGAAGCCACCGGATAGACTTGGACTCCACGTCAAGAGATACGGGAGGTACTCACAAGGGTGGCCCCCCCTAGGGCGTGCCCCCCTGCCTCGTGGGGCCCCCGTAGCTCCTCCGACGTACTTCCTGCACCCATATATATCGTCGTACCCTAAAACTTCCAGAACGCACAATAGATCGGGAGTTCCATCGCCAGAAGCCTCCGTAGCCACCAAAAACCAATCTAGACCCGTTCCGGCACCCTGCCGGAGGGGGCAATCCTTCTTCGGTGGCCATCTTCATCATCCCGGTGCTCTCCATGACGAGGAGGGAGTAGTTCTCCCTCGGGGCTGAGGGTATGTACCAGTAGCTATGTGTTTGATCTCTCTCTCTCTCTCTCGTGTTCTTGATTTGGCACGATCTTAATGTATGTCTTGCCGTGCGTATCTGTGGTGACAACGGGATACCACATGATTCAATTGATGTATGTTTTGGTGATCAACTTGCGGGTTCCGCCCATGAACCTATGCATAGGGGTTGGCACACGTTTTCGTCGTGATTCTCCGGTAGGAACTTTGGGGCACTCTTTGAGGTCCTTTGTGTTGGTTGAATAGATGAATCTGAGATTCTGTGATGCATATCGTATAATCATACCCACGGATACTTGAGGTGACATTGGAGTATCTAGGTGACATTAGGGTTTTGGTTGATTTCTGTCTTAAGGTGTTATTCTAGTACGAACTCTAGGGCTGTTTGTGACACTTATAGGAATAGCCCAACTGATTGATTGGAAAGAATAACTTTGAGGTGGTTTCGTACCCTACCATAATCTCTTCGTTCGTTCTCCGCTATTAGTGACTTTGGAGTGACTCTTTGTTGCATGTTGAGGGATAGTTTTATGATCCAATTATGTTAGTATTGTTGAGGGAACTTACACTAGCGAAAGTATGAACCCTAGGCCTTGTTTCCTATCATTGCAATACCGTTTACGCTCACTTTTATCATTCGTTACCTTGCTGTTTTATTATTTCAGATTACAAATACCTTTATCTACTATCCATATACCACTTGTGTCACCATCTCTTCGCCGAACTAGTGCACCTATACAATTTACCATTGTATTGGGTGTGTTGGGGACACAAGACACTCTTTGTTATTTGGTTGCGGGGTTGCTTGAGAGAGACCATCTTCATCCTACGCCTCCTACGGATTGATAAACCTTAGGTCATCCACTTGAGGGTAATTTGCTACTGTCCTACAAACCTCTGCACTTGGAGGCCCAACAACATCTACAAGAAGAAGGTTGTGTAGTAGACATCAAGCTCTTTTCTGGCACCGTTACCGGGGAGGCGAGTGCTTGAAGGTATATCTTTAGATCTTGCATTCGAGTCTTTTAGTTTCTTGTTTTATCACTAGTTTAGTTTATAAAAGAAAACTACAAAAAATGGAATTGAGTTTGTCTCATACGCTTCATCTTTTTAATATCTTTCGTGAGTATGATGGAAAGGATAATTGTGCTCAAGTGCTAGAAGAAGAAATCTATAAAATGTTTGGCACTAAATATTTGAATGATGGGCATGATTGCAATGTTGTTAGTATGAATTCCTTGAATATCCATGATGCTAATAATATGCAAAGCCACAAGCTTGGGGAAGCTATGTTTGATGAAGATGATATTTTTTGTCCCCCAAGCTTTGATGAGAAAATTTACTATGATGAAAGCATGCCTCCTATCTATGATGATTATTGTGATGACACGTATGCTTTAAAGAATAATGATAGCCATGAAACTTGTCATCTTGATCTTAATTTTCAATCACATGATAGTTATTTTGTTGAGTTTGCTCCCACTATTATTCATGAGAAGAAATTTGCTTATGTGGAGAGTAGTAAATTTTCTATGCTGGTAGATCATGAAAAGAATGCTTTAAGTGCTGGTTATATTGTTGAATTCATTCATGATGCTACTGAAAATTATTATGAGGGAGGAATATATGCTTTTAGGAATTGCAATAATATCAAGTTTCCTCTCTATGTGCTTAAAATTTTGAAGTTATGTTTGTTTTACCTTCCTATGCAAGTTGATTCTTGTTCCCATAAGTTATTTGCTCACAAAATCCCTATGCATAGGAAGTATGTTAGACTTAAATGTGCTAGTCATATTCTTCAATATGCTCTCTTTATGTTTCAATTATTATCTTTTATGTGAGCATCGTTGAAATCATCATGCCTAGCTAGGGGCATTAAACAATAGCGCTTGTTGGGAGGCAACCCAACTTTATTTTTGTTCCTTGCTTTTTGTTATTGTTTAGTAATAAATAATTCATCTAGCCTCTGTTTAGATGTGGTTTATGTGTTTAATTAGTGTTTGTGCCAAGTAGAACCTTTGGGAAGACTTTGGGAAAGTCTTGTTGATCATGCTATCAAAAACAGAAACTTTAGCGCTCACGAGAATTTCTACCATTGTTAATTATTTTTTCAAATGATTAATAGATAAATTCCTCGGGTCCAGAAATTTATTTGAGAATTTTATGAGTTCCATAAGTATACGTTTGACACAGATTACTATAGACTGTTCTGTTTTTGACAGATTCTGTTTTTCATGTGTTGTTTACTTATTTTGATTAATCTATGGCTAGTAAAATAGTTTATAAACCATAGAGAAGTTGGAATACAGCATGTTTAACACCAATATAAATAAAGAATGATTTCATTACGGTACCTTGAAGTGGTGATTTAGTTTCTTATACTAACAGAGCTTACGAGTTTTTTGTTAAGTTTTGTGTTGTGAAGTTTTCAAGTTTTGGGTAAGGATTCGATGGACTATGGAATAAGGAGTGGCAAGAGCCTAAGATTGGGGATGCCCAAGGCACCCCAAGGTAATATTCAAGGATAGCCAAGAGCCTAAGCTTGGGGATGCCCCGGAAGGCATCCCCTCTTTCGTCTTCGTTCATCGGTAACTTTACTTGGAGCTATATTTTTATTCGCCACATGATATGTGTTTTGCTTGGAGCGTCAATTTATTTTGTTACGATTTGCTTTCTGTTATTTAGAACAATGTTTTGCACCTTTTATTTCAATAAAAGTGGCATTGATAGCCTTTA
Organism: Triticum urartu; assembly: GCF_003073215.2. NCBI lineage: Eukaryota > Viridiplantae > Streptophyta > Magnoliopsida > Poales > Poaceae > Triticum > Triticum urartu. Next base: position 155,006,307 of record NC_053027.1, read on the forward strand.
CTATGCCTATGTTACAAGTATACATGTTGCTGTTTGAAAACATAAATTTTACCGCTGTTGCAATAATTCCCTAGAAAATTCAGAATGTGATAAAATGTTGAAACCTTTTGCATATTAAGATCTGATAAATTTACTACAGTGGGAATTTTCTTTCATAATTTTTGGAGTTAGGGAAGTATGGATGTTGCTGCATTCTTTACAGACTATCCTGTTTAGGCAGATTGCTGTTATGTTTGCATTGTTTGCATATGTTTGCTTCTTTAATGATTCTATTTGAGGATAGGAATATTAAATATGCAGAGGCATTTAGTATGCAATGTTGAATAATAATTTTAGTGATTTGCTACAGTAGAGTATGATAAGGTTTTGGCAATGGTTTATACTAACTTATCTCACGAGTCCTTGTTGAGTTTTGTGTGGATGAAGCTTCTGAGATTTAGGGAGACCGTGATATGGGAGGAATTAAGGAGACACAAAATCTCAAGCTTGGGGATGCCCAAGGCATCCCAAGATAATATTTCAATAAGTCTCAAGCTTCTAATCTTGGGGATGCCCCGGTTGGCATCCCACCTTTCTTCTTCAACAACTATCGGTTAGTTTCGGTTGATCCTAAGTTTTTGCTTCTTCACATGATGTTTGCTATTCTTAGAATGTCATTTTCTTTTGCTTTTCTTGCTATTTGAATAAAATACCAAGATCTGAAATTATTTAATATTAGAGAGTCTTCACATAGTTGCGTAATTATTCGACTACTCATTGATCTTCACTTATATCTTTCGGAGTAGTTTGTTGTTTGCTCTAGTACTTCACTTATATCTTTTAGAACACGGTGGTAGATTTGTATTATAGAAATAGATGAACTCTCATGCTTCACTTATATCATTTTGAGAGTCTTAAATATCATGGTAATTTGCTTAAAATCCTAATATGCTAGGTATTCAAGAATAATAAAATTCTCTTATGAGTGTGTTGAATACAAAGAGAAGTTTGATACTTGATGATTGTTTTGAGATATGAGGATGGTAATATTAGAGTCATGCTAGTTGAGTAGTTGTGAATTTGAGAAATACTTGTGTTGAAGTTTGTGATTCCCATAGCATGCACGTATGGTGAACCGTTATGTGATGAAGTCGGAGCATGATTTATTTATTGATTGTCCTCCTTATGAGTGGCGGTCGGGGACGAGCGATGGTCTTTTCCTACCAATCTATCCCCCTAGGAGCATGCGCGTAGTACTTTGTTTCGATAACTAATAGATTTTTGCAATAAGTATGCGAGTTCTTTATGAATAATGTTGAGTCCATGGATTATACGCACTCTCACCCTTCCACCATTGCTGGCCTCTCTAGTACCGCGCAACTTTCGCCGGTACCATAAACCCAACATATACCTTCCTCAAAACAGCCACCATACCTACCTATTATGGCATTTCCATAGCCATTCCGAGATATATTGCCATGCAACTTTCCACCGTTCCGTTTATTATGACACACTTCATTATTGTCATATTGCTTTGCATGATCATGTAGTTGACATCGTATTTGTGGCAAAGCCACCGTTCATAATTCTTTCATACATGTCACTCATGCATCATTGCACATCCCGTTACACCGCCGGAGGCATTCATATAGAGTCATATCTTGTTCTAATTATCGAGTTGTAATCCTTGAGTTGTAGATAAATAGAAGTGTGATGATCATCATTAAATAGAGCATTGTTCCAAAAAAAGAGAAATGAGAAAGGCCATAAAAAAAGAGAAGGCCCAAAAAAAAGAGAAAGGCCATAAAAAAGGGAGAGGGCCCAAAAAAAGAAAAAGAAAATAAAATGGGCAATGCTACTATCTTTTTTTCCACACTTGTGCTTCAAAGTAGCACCATGATATAGCGAGTCTCGTATATTGTGCTTCAAAGTAGCACCATGTTCTTCATATAGAGAGTCTCATATGTTGTCACTTTCATATACTAGTGGGAATTTTTCATTATAGAACTTGGCTTGTATATTCCAATGATGGGCTTCCTCAAAATGCCCTAGGTCTTCATGAGCAAGCAAGTTGGATGCACACCCACTAGTTTCTTTTGTTGAGCTTTCATACATTTATAGCTCTAGTGCATCTGTTGCATGACAATCCCTACTCACTCACATTGATATCTATTGATGGGCATCTCCATAGCCCGTTGATACGCCTAGTTGATGTGAGACTATCTTCTCTCTTTTTGTCTTCTCCACAACCACCATTCTATTCCACCTATAGTGCTATGCCCATGGCTCACGCTCATGTATTGCGTGAAGATTGAAAAAGTTTGAGAACATCAAAAGTATGAAACAATTGCTTGGCTTGTCATCGGGGTTGTGCATGATTTAAATATTTTGTGTGGTGAAGATAGAGCATAGCCAGACTATATGATTTTGTAGGGATAGCTTTCTTTGGCCATGATATTTTGAGAAGACATAATTGCTTTATTAGTATGCTTGAAGTATTATTATTTTTATGTCAATATGAACTTTTGTCTTGAATCTTTCGGATCTGAATATTCATATCACAAGTAAGAAGAAGTACATTAAAATTATGCCAACTAGAATTCCACATCAAAAATTATCTTTTTATCATTTACCTACTCGAGGACGAGCAGGAATTAAGCTTGGGGATGCTTGATACGTCTCCAACGTATCTATAATATTTGATTACTCCATGCTATATTATCTACTGTTTTGGGAAATATTGGGCTTTATTATCCACTTTTATATTATTTTTGGGACTAACCTATTAACCGTAGGCCCAGCCTAGATTTGTTGTTTTATGCCTATTTTAGTGTTTCGAAGAAAAGGAATATCAAACGGAGTCGAAACGGAATGAAATCAACTGGAGAAGTTATTTTTGGAACGGAAGCCACCAGATAGACTTGGACTCCACGTCAGGAGATACAGGAGGTGCTCACGAGGGTGGGGGGCGCACCCCCTGCCTCGTGGGGCCCCCGTGGCTCCTCCGACGTACTTCCTGCACCCATATATATCATCATACCCTAAAACTTCCAGAACGCACAATAGATCGGGAGTTCCGCCGCCAGAAGCCTCCGTAGCCACCGAAAACCAATCTAGACCCGTTCCGGCACCCTGCCGGAGGGGGCAATCCTTCTCCGGTGGCCATCTTCATCATCCCGGTGCTCTCCATGACGAGGAGGGAGTAGTTCTCCCTCGGGGCTGAGGGTATGTACCAGTAGCTATGTGTTTGATCTCTCTCTCTCGTGTTCTTGGTTTGGCACGATCTTGATGTATGTCTTGCCGTGTGTATCTGTGGTGACAACGGGATACCACGTGATTCACTTGATGTATGTTTTGGTGATCAACTTGCGGGTTCCGCCCATGAACCTATGCATAGGGGTTGGCACACGTTTTCGTCGTGATTCTTCTTTGGGGCACTCTTTGAGGTCCTTTGTGTTGGTTGAATAGACGAATCTGAGATTGTGTATATTGTATAATCATACCCATGGATACTTGAGGTGACATTGGAGTATCTAGGTGACATTAGGGTTTTGGTTGATTTGTGTCTTAAGTTGTTACTCTAGTACGAACTTGTCGGGACCCCGATCCTAAGTCACACAGATCTAGCATGTAACACTTCATATCACTTTGCGGCCTCACGCACGGTATTCCCACGGGTGCCACCTTACCTGGCTGGGACCGTTTGCGCCTTTTGGCTCACGTATATGATAGTGTCGCTAGCGTCCATATGACAGAGAACCCGGGCCGACATGACTAGTCGTGAACCCAAAGTGGCACTAACTTACAGGGACATGCATACATGAATCAACCTCGAGCATGTCGGTCAACAGCGTATGAATCTGGGCTGTAGCACCGGGCTAACAGGACTCTGGGAACCCGGGATGTAGCAGGCTAGGCAGGACTCCGAATGTCACCGCGTGACATTTCCCCAAAGGGACAGACACAGGAACGAAGTGAATCACATGCCGGCCAGTCAAGTGTTCCGGAGCAGTAGTGCTGGGCTAGCAGGACTCCGGTGAACCTGGCTGTAGTGGACTACTATGACTCATGGAAGCACAAGACTACATTTCCCCATAAGAGAGGCTACCAGAGGTAAACAACTAGGTTGTCGGATCCCACACATAGCAATACACGTTACACGTACGCATAACATGCAAGTATGAGCTGTACAACATGGCATCACAACATAACTCAAACTCATATAGATAAAGGCCCAGAAGAGCCACTTAGCATTCAATACAAACAGGGGTCTCATGACCCATCATTCAGAGCATACAAGCAACGGAAACATTACATGTCTGAGTACAGAAAACTACAAAAGGAAAATACTAAGAAGCCTGACTAAACGCGACCCTCCCAAGGATACAAGATCGTAGCTGGGATACAAGCTACTCGTCGAAGTCACTAGTGTAACCAACTGCAAAACATAAATAAGCAAACGTGAGTACAAAGGTACTCAGCAAGTCTTACATTAGAACTATCTACACATGCAACATTATCAACAAAGGGGGGGGTGGAGTTTTAACAGCAGCAAGCCAGCTTTGACTCAGTTGCTAACCTATACTACGAGTATCAGAAACTTCTTTGAGGTGAGAAGACGCACACGAGTCCACATATTCACCATATGAACACTCCACTATGGATCCGTTCCCGTCTCCCTACGAGAAGGCCATCCATAGCACTCACACTTATCTTGCGGATTTTAGAGTATCCACTTCAAGTTGTCTATGTACTACATAAGTCCTCCAAGTTTCCATATCCGAGGAAAACGGCTATTCGAATAGATAATGTTGACCCTGCAGGGGTGTACTTCTTCACACACGCTCTCGCCACTTATAGCCCTGTACACGTCATGTACCTCGGCAACCTTCAAGCGGAAGTCGGGCGAGGGTGTCGGCCACGACCTGACTAACCACACAAGTCTCTCGTCCAGGTTTATTGCCTATTCGGGTTCCATCCGCAAGGAGATCCGGCCGGGGTGTCGCTCACGGCCCCAAAAGATGTGTGCAGGGTTCCCAAGCCCACCATCCGGGTGCCACTTGGTACACCGTGCCATGATGCCTAGTCTGTCCCAAGCCCGTCCCGTCGGACACCACCTGGTAGACAAGTAGCACTACCTACAAACGCCAGAAACTAGTTGCAACTCCTGGACAGAGATCAAGTGGATTAATAAGCCGAGAGGGGGCGGATAACCGGAACCCAATGTGTGGTAGTAACTGGACTTGGATAACATACACATAACTCAGTGCTTAAGGACGATTCCAGTGAGACAACCCACCATGTACTCCTACATGGCCTCTCATCGCTACCTTTACCAAAATGTGTTCACACACTTAGCCTTTACCGGTAGGACATGTTCACCACTCCGATTCATTCCCGATGAATCAGACCTGACACAACTCTAAGCATAGCTGGCATAAGGAAAACAAGCATGGATGAGTAGGCACATCAAGGCTCAAGCAACTCCTACTCATGCTAGTGGGTTTCAACTATTTACTGTGGCAATGACAGGTCATGCAGAGGAATGGGTTCAGCTACCACAGCAGAAAGTAGCAGTTTGAATCGTTGTTGTCCTAATGTAGTAAAGGAGCAGGAGCGAGAGAGTGGGATTTATCGAGATGCTCAAGGGGGTTTGCCTGCCTGATAGAACGACGAAGGGGTACGGCTCCTCTGACAGGTACTCAGGAACACCTTCCGAAGTGGAACCTATTGAGAAGAAACGGTGCCGGCGATCAACACACAAACAAATGCAACAAAATGATGCATGAATATGACATGTGCCAATGCTAGTGTTTGGGATAATGCAAGATGCTACCAAGTTGGTTGAAGCCCATTTGAATGAAAGATTCAAATGCAATTCAAAATAAAGCATTTAAAATGCCCATATTATGTTTTCACTTATACAGCATGTATAAGTTGGTTTTTCATGCATGTAACTGGCATAAATGGATTCCTTGCATTTTTATGATAATTTTTCATATATAATTTATTTCATTCTGAGCTACGGTTGAATTTCTATGATTTTTAGAAGTTTTAGACATTTTCTGGAATTTTCTAATTATATAAAATCCAGAAAATGATTTACTGCATCAGCATGACATAGCTGTGACGTCAGCAGGTTAACTGGGTCGGCCAGGTCAAACCTGACCTGTGGGACCCATACGTCAGTGTCTCAGACTAGTTTGGTGGATGACAGGTGGGACCGGTCCATGTTGACTTGACCAAAGTCAAAGCTGACACGTGGGGCCCACACGTATTAGTACTAATCTTAACAGAAAATTAGACTAACCTAACTATGCTCGGGGACCCACATGTCATTGACACAGGCAATAACTAAACATGATTAGCACCTAACTAATGGTGCCACGTCAGCCACCGGCGTTTAACTGCCGGCGACGACAGGCCGCGGCGGTGCCCGCGTCGGGTTTCCTCTACAGGCCACCGTTCGACAATCGGTTTGTGGCTACGGGTTGCTGGAGCTTGCGCGCATCCAGTGGTGCCCTCAGCTTCGCCGGAGATGGCCCGGAACGACGGCGGTGATGACAAGTGCGGCGGCCGGCGTTCGGGCGTCGAATGAGTCGACGGTGGAGGGCATGGCAGGAGCCGCGGTTAGGCGCGTTGGACTGGTGGGGGTGTAGTGAGCTCAGTGGTAAGCTTGGACGCGTGCTTGCACGGCCGTAGCCGCGGTGGCGACATGGCTGGCGGCGAGGAGCAATCGGCTCCGATGGCCAGGGTGGCTAGAAGGCGCGGACGAGCACGGGAAGAGAGGGGAAAGAAACAGGGGCTCACGGCAAATCCAGCAGAGTCAATGGCGAGGCCGGGGAGGGTCTGGAGCTCGCGAATCCACGCCGGCGAGCTTCAGTGGCCGACGATGAAGAAGATGGAGATGGCGTTGATGCAGAGCTTCCCGGGTCGCCTGGCTCGTTGAGGACATAGCAGGCGGCGAGGCGGAGCTCTGGGGCAAGATGAGAGGCCCAGAGCGGCACGGTGGCTACGGTGAACGGCGTCGGTGGCGACGAGCGGGTTCGGGTCTGCTCGGGAGAGGGGCTAGAGGCCAGGGGAGAGAGCAGAGAGGGAAAGGAGAGTGAGAGAGAGTCGAGGGGTTCTGCGTGGCGTCTCCAGGGGTCGCGGGAGCAAGTGGGGAGGCAGGAGGTGGCGTGCGGCAGCCGTGCGCGCGTCGGGCACGCGCCGTGCATCCGATTGGCGGGAGGAAGAAGACCTCCCTGCCCCTGGTGGGCTGGGCCGACCAGATGGGCTGCCAGGTGAGCGCCAGGTAAGCCTTTCCTTTTCCTGTTTTCTTTTTCTATTTTTCTGGCATTTGTTCCCATTTAGTAAAATACTAAATCAACTTATTTTATACTGTAAATTTTAGTAGGGACTAGTTTGACCACTCCAAAGCCCCTCACCAAAATTCAGAAATATTGGACAATATTTTGTATATATAAAAATATTTATCCAACGCAAATAAATACTGGATTAATTCCAAATGGCCAAAATAAATATTTATGAGCTCCTGAAAATATTTGTTTGAATTTTACCTCTGACCAATATTTTCAGAAAGCAACATGAACATTTTCTTGGACATTTTTGGAGCAATTTTTATCTGGGTCATTTCCAGAAATGAGTTCTGAGGGTTTCAAAAATCCCCATTTCGAATTTAAATGGAATTTAAACATGATGCACAAATGACTAGCTAGTCTAGGTCATAGCAGAACTAGGGATGTGACAACTCACCCCCACTCGGAAGAATCACATCCCGAGATTCAGGAGTTGGCGGAAAGAAAGTGGGGAACTCAAGTCGAAGACGATCTTCTCGCTCCCAGGTAGCTTCTCTCTCGGAATGATGAGACCATTGAACCTTGAGAAACTTGATGTTATGACATCGAGTGACATGCTCTGCTTGATCCAGAATGTGAACGGGGTACTCTCGATAAGTGAGGTTATCTTGGAGATCAAGCGTTTTGTGGTCCACTCCGCGGATGGGATCCGAGAAGCAATGACTGAGTTGAGAGATGTGGAAGACATCATGATGTCGAGAAAGATGTGGGGGTAGTTCCAAGTGGTAGGCAGCCTCTCCTCGTTTAGCGAGAATGCGAAAAGGACCAATGTAACGAGGAGCCAACTTGCCCTTGATACCGAAACGATGGGTACCCTTCAAAGGAGTAACCCAAAGGTAAGCCTTGTCGCCAACTTCATAAGACACTTCCTTATGACGACGGTCATACTGGCTCTTTTGACGAGATTGGGCTGTTTTCAAATTCTCACGAATGATGCGAACTTACTCTTCTGCCTCCTGGATCATATCCGGTCCAAAGAATTGTCTTTCACCGGTTTCTGACCAATTCAAAGGTGTTCGACATCTTCGTCCATACAGAATCTCGAAGGGTGCTTTCTTAAGACTGGATTGGTAGCTATTGTTATAAGCAAACTCGGCAAAGGGAAGAAATTTCTCCCAATCCATACCGAATGAGATAAAGCAAGCTCTAAGCATGTCTTCAAGAATTTGGTTGACCCTTTCCACCTGACCACTTGACTGAGGGTGGAAAGCGGTACTGAAAGAAAGATGAGTTCCCATGGCATTCTGGAAACTTTCCTAGAAATGAGAGGTGAAAAGACTGCCATGGTCTGAATTGATCTCTAGTGGAACACCATGGAGTGACACTACTCGGGAGATATATAAGTCAGCGAGCTGACTAGCAGTGATACTCTCTCGAACAGGTAGGAAGTGAGCCACTTTGGAGAGACGATCAATGACTACGAAGATAGCATTATTTCCTTTCTTGGTCCTGGGAAAACCGGTGATGAAGTCCATACCAACTTTGTCCCATTTCCACTCGGGAATAGCTAAAGGTTGAAGGGTGCCACCAGGTCTTTGATGCTCTGCCTTAACGCGACGACAAACGTCACAGTTGGCAATATACTGAGCGATTTCTCTCTTCATCCTAGTCCACAAGAACCTCTGGCGTAGGTCCTGATACATCTTGGTACTACCGGGATGAATCGTGAGAGGGGATTCATGGGCCTCCTTAAGGATCAGTTGCTGCATCTGTTGACATTTGGGAACCACCAAACGGTTTCCAAACTAAACAACACCTCGTTCATCCATAGAGAAACAACCAGCAACTCCCTTGGAAATATTCTTCTTGATTCGGGAAATTCCCGTATCATGCTTCTGAGCCTCTATGATCTGATCCATAAGGGTAGGTTTCGCCACCAAGGTAGAAAGGGAACCACGAGAAGCTATGTGAAGGTTAAGCTTACAGAATTCCTCATGGAGGGGTGGTTGTCATAGTTGCAACATGAGGTTGTTGCAATAGGATTTACGACTTAAAGCATCAGCCATGACATTGGCTTTGCCTGGGGTGTAGGTGATTCCTAAGTTGTAATCCGAGATCAACTCCAACCAACGTCTCTGTCTGGGATTCAGATCCGGTTGGGTGAAGATATACTTGAGACTCTGATGGTCAGTGTAGATTTCGCAACGGTTACCAAGAAGGTAATGTCGCCAAGTCTTAAGTGCATAGACTACGGCTGCAAGCTCCAGATCATGTGTAGGATAATTTTCCTCATGTGGATGCAACTGTCGAGATGCATAGGCAATCACATGACGATCCTGCATAATAATGCAACCTAGTCCTTGACGCGAAGCGTCGCAATAGATAACAAAGTCTTTAGTGAAATCTGGTGGCACGAGTATGGGCGCAGAAGTTAGGCATCTTTTCAGTTCCTGAAAATTGTGCTCACACTGTGGGGTCCACTCAAACCTTTTATCTTTCTTGAGAAGCTCCGTGAGGGGTTTGGCCACTTTGGAGAAGTTTTCAACGAAGCGGCGACAATAACTGGCTAGACCAAGGAAACTCCTAACTTGTTTGACCGTTTCGGGTGGAGTCCAATCGAGAACGGCTTTGACTCTCTCGGGATTGAAAACAATGCCCTTACTAGAGATCACGTGGCCCAGATAGGTCACTTCTGGCAACCAAAATTCACATTTGGAGAACTTGGCATAAAGGCGGTGCTCTCTGAGTTTTTCTAACACAAGCCTAAGATGTTCGGCATGCTCTACCTCGTTCTTTGAGTAAATAAGAATATCATCGAGATAAAACACGACGAACTTATCTAAGTACTCCATAAAGATCGAGTTCATCAAGCGGGAGAAAGTAGCTGGAGCATTGGTTAGGCCGAAAGACATCACGGTGTACTCGTATTGACCATAACGAGTGACAAAGGCCGTTTTGGGGATGTCCCCGTTTCTGATTTTGATTTGGTGGTAGCCTAACCTCAAATCCATCTTGGAAAAGACTGAGGATCCAGCGAGCTGATCATATAGGTCGTTGATCCTGGGGAGTGGATACTTGTTCTTTATCGTGACCACGTTAACAGGGCGATAATCTACAACCATCCGATCTGTACCATCCTTCTTCTTGACGAAGAGGACAGGACAAGACCAAGGAGAAGAACTGGGACGGATGAAACCCTTTTGCAAGGACTCATCAAGCTGTTTCTTAAGCTCGGCTAACTCCAAAGGTGCCATCTTGTATGGTCTCCTAGAGATTGGAACAGTTCCTGGGATAAGTTCTATGACAAACTCTACATCTCTGTCAGGTGAGACACCTGGCAGTTCTTCTGGAAAAACATCCGAGAAGTCATGGACTACCGGAATATCTTCAAGGACTGGAAGAGGGCTGGCATTAAGAGAATAGAGTTGACGCCTTGCAACTCTAGTGGAGACAGTGACTATTTTGCCAGATGGATGTGTAAGTTGAACAGATCTGGTGTAACAATCGATCTTGGCATGATGAGCTGTCATCCAGTCCATACCCAAGATGATGTTAATATCTGAGGACTTGAGAGATATCAAAGAAGCAAGGAATACCAGTCTGTCAACAAGGATTTCATTACCATGGCTTACCTTGGAGGTTTGCCATTTGGAACCAGGAGTCTGGATTATTAGTGGAGTTGGCATATCACAAAATGACATGTCGTGCAACCGAGCATAACCTTCGGATATGAAGGAGTGGGATGCTCCATTATCGAACAGAACTGAAGCTGGGTGACAATTGACAAGAAGCGTACCCAGTATGTCGTCGGGATCATCTTGAGCTTCTATAGCTGAGACATGGTGCACACATGCTCGTTCAATGGAGACTGGCTTGGTACTGATCATCTTGACTGATGGCTTTTCACGGCCAACAGACCTCTCAGACTGGGGTGGAGTATAACTAGACTGAGGGTAGTCACGTGCATAGTGTCCTGGTTCTCCGCAGGTGAAGCAAGTTCCTGAGGTAGGACGTGGACCTACATTGGCAAGTGGTCCACTAATAGGCCTGGGTGGAGCACGTTGCTGAGCTAGGTAAGGCACCACATCGGATGGCCTCGGTGCATATCCAGGTGGAAGAGCTGAGTTCGGAATCCAAATCCGTCGCTTCTGAGAGCCAGAGCAGGAGGAAGAACCCATATCACGGTTGTGCTTACGAGACTCCTCGTAAGTGAGCTGAGCTGTCTCTGCATTAATGGCCTTGTTCACAAGAGCCTGGAAAGTATCACAATGATGCTGGTGGAGATCACGACGCAACTTAGGGTTGAGACCCTTCTGGAACCTAGCCTGCTTCTTAGCATCCGTGGACACTTCTTCTGTAGCATAGCAGGCGAGGTTTCCAAACTCTCTACTGTAAGCATCAACAGGCAGCTTACCCTGGGTAAAACTACAGAACTCTTCCCTCTTGCGGTCAATGAGAGCCTGAGGAATGTGGTGCTCACAAAAAGCCTCGGTGAAATCCCTCCAGGTAGGAATCTGACCAGCTGGAAGCATAGCCTCATAGCTCTGCCACCAGATACTAGCAGGACCTTCCAAGTGATAGGTAGCATAGGTGACCTTGTCACCTTCAGCCACGTTCGCAGAAAGCAACTTGTGAGTGATGCTCCGGAGCCAGTCATCCGCATCGAGTGGCTCAATGGAAAGATGGAAAGTGGGTGGTTTCAGACCAATGAAGTCGGTGATGGAAACCCACTTCTTACACTGATGTGCGGTGTTCTGCTTAATTTGTGCCAGCAAGCGGTTAGTCTCACGCTTGTTCCTCTCGGATGCTAACAAGAACTCTGCCATCAAAGGATGGTCAGGAGGATCCTCATCCCTACCATCTCCGTGGTTCTTGCTATGAGCAACTAAACCTCGGTTAGCAGACGACATCCTAGCACAGAAACCAAGGAAACAAAGATGGAATTAGCATCGACATAAGGATGCGGAATGTAATGCAAAAGCATTGGAAACTCTTGAAATCCTGGGACAATTTCGGCAGCATAACGGATGTAAATGCTCAAAAGGATTTTTGAGACATTCATCAAGGAATAGCATAATCAATCAGCATCATAATATCAAGGTTCTGGGTCAACTGAGGACACACGGAAGTAGTAGAACTGTACGGAGACACAACCCGACAATCCTAAGACTTTACGGTTTAGTAACACGTCATCCTGAGAGATAGAGGAGAAGCCTAGGCCTTAACCCTCGTAGAAAAGAAGAGCCTGACTCAGAAAGAATGACATGAGGTAAAGGCGTAAAAAGAGCCTTACGTTCCCTTCCACAATCAATTCCCTTATATGACTAAAGCATTTCTAGACTTAACTTCGACCAGTTTGGCTTGGTAATCCTACAGTCAGTCAGGCTCTGATACCAACACTGTCGGGACCCCGATCCTAAGTCACACAGATCTGGCATGTAACACTTCATATCACTTTGTGGCCTCACGCACGGTATTCCCACGGGTGCCACCTTACCCGGCCGGGACCGTTCACGCCTTTTGTCTCACGTATATGATAGTGTCGCTAGCATCCATATGACAGAACCCGGGCCGACATGACTAATCGTGAACCCAAAGTGGCACTAACTTATAGGGACAGGCATACATGAATCAACCTCGAGCTTGTCGGTCAACAGCGTATGAATCCGGGCTGTAGCACTGGGCTAACAGGACTCCGTGAACCCGGGATGTAGCAGGCTAGGCAGGACTCCGGATGTCACCGCGTGACATTTCCCCGAAGGGACAGACACAGGAACGAAGTGAATCACATGCCGGCCAGTCAAGTGTTCCGGAGCAGTAGTGCTGGGCTAGCAGGACTCCGGTGAACCGGGCTGTTGCGGACTACTATGACTCATGGAAGCACAAGACTACATTTCCCCATTAGAGAGGCTACCAGAGGTAAACAACTAGGTTGTCGGATCCCACACATAGCAATACACGTTACACGTACGCATAACATGCAAGTATGAGCTGTACAACATGGCATCACAACATAACTCAAACTCATATAGATAAAGGCCCAGAAGAGCCACATAGCATTCAATACAAACAGGGGTCTCATGACCCATCATTCAGAGCATACAAGCAACGGAAACATTACATGTCTGAGTACAGACAACTACAAAAGGAAAAGACTAAGAAGCCTGACTAAACGCGACCCTCCCAAGGGTACAAGATCGTAGCTGGGATACAAGCTACTCGTTGAAGTCACTAGTGTAACCAACTGCAAAACATAAATAAGCAAACGTGAGTACAAAGGTACTCAGCAAGTCTTACATCAGAACTATCTACACATGCAACATTATCAACAAAGGGGGGTGGTGGAGTTTTAACAGCAGCAAGCCAGCTTTGACTCAGTGGCTAACCTATACTACGAGTATCAGAAACTTCTTTGAGGTGAGAAGACGCACACGAGTCCACATATTCACCATATCAATACTCCACTATGGATCCGTTCCCATCTCCCTACGAGAAGGCCATCCATAGCACTCATGCTTATCTTGTGGATTTTAGAGTATCCACTTCAAGTTGTCTATGTACTACATAAGTCCTCCAAGTTTCCATATCCGAGGAAAACGGCTATTCGAATAGATAATGTTGACCCTGCAGGGGTGTACTTCTTCACACACGCTCTCGCCACTTATAGCCCTGTACACGTCATGTACCTCAGCAACCTTCAAGCGGAAGTTGGGCGAGGGTGTCGGCCACGACCTGACTAACCACACAAGTCTCTCGTCCAGGTTTATCGCATATTCGGGTTCCATCCGCAAGGAGATCCGGCCGGGGTGTCGCTCACGGCCCCAAACGATGTGTGCAGGGTTCCCAAGCCCACCATCCGGGTGCCACTTGGTACACCGTGCCACGATGCCTAGTCTGTCCCAAGCCCGTCCTGTCGGACACCACCTGGTAGACATGTAGCACTACCTACAAACGCCAGAAACTAGTTGCAAATCCTGGACAGAGATCAAGTGGATTAATAAGCCGAGAGGGGGCGGATAACCGGAACCCAATGTGTGGTAGTAACTAGACTTGGATAACATACACAGAACTCAGTGGTTAAGGATGATTCCAATGAGACAACCCACCATGTATTCCTACATGGCCTCTCATCGCTACCTTTACCAAAACGTGTTCACACACTTAGCCTTTACTTGTAGGACATGTTCACCACTCCGATTCATTCCCGATGAATCAGACCTGACACAACTCTAAGCATAGATGGCATAAGGAAAATAAGCATGGATGAGTAGGCACATCAAGGCTCAAGCAACTCCTACTCATGCTAGTGGGTTTCAACTATTTACTATGGCAATGACAAGTCATGCAGAGGAATGGGTTCAGCTACCGCAGCAGAAAGTAGCAGTTTGAATCGTTGTTGTCCTAATGCAGTAAAGGAGCAGGAGCGAGAGAGTGGGATTTATCGAGATGATCAAGGGGGTTTGCTTTCCTGATAGAACGACGAAGGGGTACGGCTCCTTTGACAGGTACTCGGGAACACCTTCCGGAGTGGAACCTATCAAGAAGAAACGGTGCCGGCGATCAACACACAAACAAATGCAACAAAATGATGCATGAACATGACATGTGCCAATGCTAGTGTTTGGGCTAATGCAAGATGCTACCAAGTTGGTTGAAGCCCATTTGAATGAAAGATTCAAATGCAATTCAAAATGAAGCATTTAAAATGCCCATATTATGTTTTCACTTATACAGCATGTATAAGTTGGGTTTTCATGCATGTAACTGGCATAAATGGATTCCTTGCATTTTTCTAATAATTTTTCATATATAATTTATTTCATTCGGAGCTACGGTTGAATTTCTATGGTTTTTAGAAGTTTTAGACATTTTCTGGAATTTTCTAATTATATAAAATTCAGAAAATGACTTACTGCGTCAGCATGACATAGCTGTGACGTCAGCAGGTCAACTGGGTCGGCCAGGTCAAACCTGACCTGTGGGACCCATATGTCAGTGTCTCAGACTGGTTAGGTGGATGACAGGTGGGACCGGTCCATGTTGACTTGACCAAAGTCAAAGATGACACGTGGGGCCCACACGTATTAGTACTAATCTTAACAGAAAATTAGACTAACCTAACTATGCTCGGGGACCCACATGTCATTGACACAGGCAATAACTAAACATGATTAGCACCTAACTAATGGTGCCACGTCAGCCACCGGCGTTTAACCGCCGGCGACGACAGGCCGCGGCGGTGCCCGCGTCGAGTTTGCTCTACAGGCCACCGTTCGACAAGCGGTTTGTGGCTACGGGTTGCTGGCGCTTGCGCGCATCCAGTGGTGCCCTCAGCTTCGCCGGAGATGGCCCAAAATGACGGCGGTGATGACAAGTGCGGCGGCCGTCGTTCGGGCGTCGAATGAGTCGACGGTGCAGGCCATGGCAGGAGCCGCGGTTAGGCGCGTTGGACTCGTGGGGGTGCGGTGAGCTCAGTGGTAAGCTTGGACGCATGCTTGCACGGCCGTAGCCGCGGTGGTGACATGGCCGGCGGCGATGAGCAATCGGCTCCGATGGCCAGGGTGGCTAGAAGGCGCAGACGAGCACGGGGAGAGAGGGGAAAGAAACATGGGCTCATGGCGAATCCAGCAGAGTCAACGCCGAGGCCGGCGAGGGTCTGGAGCTCGCGAATCCACGCCGGCGAGCTTCAATGGCCGGCGATGAAGAAGATGGAGATGGTGTTGATGTAGAGCTTCTCGGGTCGCCTGGCTTGTTGAGGACGTAGCAGGCGGCGAGGCGGAGCTCTGGGGCAAGATGATAGGCCCAGAGGGGCACCGTGGCTACGGTGAACGGCGTTGGTGGCGACGAGCGGGTTCGGGTCTGCTCGGGAGAGGGGCTAGAGGCTAGGGGAGAGAGCGGAGAGCGAAGGGAGAGTGAGAGAGAGTCGAGGGGGTCTGCGTGGCGTCTCCAGGGGTCGCGGGAGCAAGCAGGGAGGCGCGCGTCGGGCACGCGCCATGCATCTGACTGGTGGGAGGAAGAAGACCTCCCTGCCCCTGGTGGGCTGGGCCGGCCAGAAGGGCTGCCAGGTGAGTGCCAGGTAAGCCTTTCCTTTTCCTGTTTTCTTTTTCTATTTTTCTGGCATTTGTTCTGATTTAGTAAAATACTAAATCAACTTATTTTTTTCTGTAAATTTTAGTAGGGACTAGTTTGACCACTCCAAAGCCCCTCACAAAAATTCAGAAATATTGGACAATATTTTGTATATATAAAAATATTTATCCAACGCAAATAAATACTTGATTAATTCCAAATGGCCAAAATAAATATTTATGAGCTCCTGAAAATATTTGTTTGAATTTTACCTCTGACCAATATTTTCAGAGAGCAACATGAACATTTTCTTGGACCTTTTTGGAGCAATTTTTATCTGGGTCATTTCTAGAAATGAGTTCTGAGGGTTTCACAAATCCCCATTTCAAATTTAAATGGAATTTAAAAATGATGCACAAATGACTAGCTAGTCTAGGTCATACCAGAACTAGGGATGTGACAGAACTCTAGGGCTGTTTGTGACACTTTTAGGAATAGCCCAACGGATTGATTGGAAAGAATAACTTTGAGGTGGTTTTGTACCCTACCATAATCTCTTCGTTCGTTCTCCACTATTAGTGACTTTGGAGTGACTCTTTGTTGCTTGTTGAGGGATAGTTTTATGATCCAATTATGTTAGTATTGTTGAGGGAACTTACACTAGCGAAAGTATGAACCCTAGGCCTTGTTTCCTATCATTGCAATACCGTTTCCGCTCACTTTTATCATTCGTTACCTTGTTGTTTTATTATTTCAGATTACAAATACCTTTATCTACTATCCATATACCACTTGTATCACCATCTCTTCGCCGAACTAGTGCACCTATACAATTTACCATTGTATTGGGTGTGTTGGGGACACAAGAGACTCTTTGTTATTTGGTTGCAGGGTTGCTTGAGAGAGACCATCTTCATCCTACGCCTCCTACGGATTGATAAACCTTAGGTCATCCACTTGAGGGAAATTTGCTACTGTCCTACAAACCTCTGCACTTGGAGGCCCAACAACGTCTACAAGAAGAAGGTTGTGTAGTAGACATCACTTAGCTAGTGCCCGACGGCCAACGATCCTGTTGTAGCGCAAGGGGATATCGGCTACATCGAAACAATATTCTCTGTCATGTAGTTTAACTTGCCTCCAAACGTCACGAGCAGCGTGACCTTGCCCTTCGGCTGACTCCTTCCTGGGTTAACCCCTTGAAACGTGACCGTCTCTTCGAGGTCTCCATCAGGAATCTACAGCCTTTTGATCACAATAGGCGAGATCAAGTTCAGACCGGCCCCGCCGTCAACTAGCATTTTTTTCACCTTGAGGTTGCATATCGTTGGCGAGACCAACAATGGAGAACACCCGACCGCAGTTGTGCGATCAGGGAGATCCTCGGTGTTAAAAATGATAGGCGTGCTGGACCACTTCAGTGGCTTTCGGGCATAGAATGATGTTTCCATTGATGTGACCTCATGCGCTCACTGCTTGAGCTGGCGGTGAAAGGTGTGCAGTGAGGCGCAACCTTCGATGCACATGGCCTCCGTAGCCTTCTGGAACTCATGCTCGCCGGACTCGTCGTCCTTGTCATGACCGTCGTCTTCCTGCTTCTTGTCGTGGCCCGGGCAGGCCTCTCTTGCTGGTTATCCTTGCCGCTGCGACCCACTTGGCTGCCATGCTTCTTGTCGGATCCTTCAGCACCATCCCGACCCTTCTCCTTGTCCCGCCTCTCATACTCAGCTTTTTTGCTTCTCGGCAAGCAGCTCAACTTGTCGGCAATTTTGGAGGTCATGCCCCTTGGTGCGGTGGATCTTGCAGTACTGTTGTCAGAGCCTCCTCGCTTGTCGGCAGCCGCCAAGGCCCGGCAAGCGGCACACCCGGCAATTTCCTTGCCGGGGTCGTCTACCTTGGCCTTTTTGGCAGCGCCGGTGTCCTCGGATTCCTCGACGGCAAGCACGGTCTTGCCGTTGCGCTTCCTGTTGTGGCGCCGGCCGTTCCTTGTCGGGGCGGCTGTGTCTTCGTCTGTGGAGTCGGTTTCCGCACCAGCGTCCTTGCCGGGGTACTTTCTCCCCTCTTCAGCTCGAGCGCACCTATCGGGCAGAACGTAAAGTTCGGCCACATCTTTGACCTTGTTCATCGCCAGCTCTTCACGTATCTTGTGGTTGCGCACATTCTGATGGAATGCACTGATCACGGCGGCGGGATGAACATCTGGGATGCTGTACTGCACCCTGTTGAACCTCTATATGTACTTGCGCAGGTTTTCACCTTCCTTCTAGGGGATAATATGCAAATCTCTTGCCTGGCCATGAGCTTGGTGGCCTCCAGTGAAGGCGCCAACGAACTCATGACACAAATCCGGCCAAGAAGAAATGGAATCCGCCGGCAAGTGCATCAACCATGACATGACATTGGGTTTAAGCGCCAACGGGAAGTAATTGGCAAGCACCTTGTCGTCGCGAGCACCAGCAGCTTGCATCACCATGGTGTAGATGCTGAGGAACTCCGACGGGTGGGTCTTGCCGTTGTACTTCTCGCCAACATCGGGCTTCAACGTGCGGTGGGAGGGCCACTAGAACTGCCGCAACTCACGGGTAAAGGTTGAGCAACCCACCTCGTAGGGTAGGCCGCCAGAGCCTCCCGGTGCTGGGTGGTCCATTGTGGGCCCCTCCCGCCTATCTGACTGGTGGCGTGCATCACGCCGGCGCTCGATGGTGGTTCGAGCGTCTTCATGGGCTCGCTCCCAAAGAACTTGGCGTTGATCGCAGTGGGTCCGTGGGTCGGACGTCACTATGGAAATGTTATCACAAGCGTCATGACGACGGACCGACACCAACGGTGGCTGGCATGGGGGAAGAGAGTGCACTGTGGCTGCAGCACCTCCGACCCTTCCACCACTGGCACGCGGTGGATCGACCGAGTGCCGGCCTGAGGGCCCCGCTGGTCGCGGCTCATCTTTGTTGGCAACGCCGACGAGGCTCCAGATGGTGGCTCTCCACTTGTCGAGCTTTTTCATAGCAGGAGGAAAGTCGAGGAGCAACTGTGCGCGCGCTAGAACTTCTGCTGGCGTGGGTGGCAGCGAAAGCTGCGTGGACCGTGACGCGCTCCGACTTCTAACCACGTTAGAAGGACCTCTATCACGGCCTTGCGGCTGTGCGCCATTTTTGCCAGAGCCTCGGCGTGCGAGCTGGCCCTCTACGTCCCGTGAATGAGGCACGGGACTCTTCCCATGGCGGCGCCCGGGGTCACCAGTGGGGTGACGC
The DNA here is from genome assembly GCF_003073215.2 of Triticum urartu. Taxonomy (NCBI): domain Eukaryota; kingdom Viridiplantae; phylum Streptophyta; class Magnoliopsida; order Poales; family Poaceae; genus Triticum; species Triticum urartu. The sequence continues at coordinate 155,025,904 of NC_053027.1, forward strand.
TGCTCGTCGCGCACAACCTGAGAAGAGCACATCGTGGGCGCCAACATAGGCGTCTTGGAAGTCGCCACTATCGTGGTTCTAAACCTGACAGTAGAATAGGGGGTAGGAATGTAGAGGCAAGATCCTAGCTATGGAGGAGTTGTACACGCGAGTTTTACAAGTTCAGGCCCTTCTCGGAGGAAGTAACAGCCCTACGTCTTGGAGCCCGGAGGCGGTCGACTGGATATATGCGTGTGAATTACAAAAGGTGTGAACCCTTGTCCCAGAGGAGGGGGTGGCTTATATAGAGTGCGCCAGGACCCCAGCTCCCCTCCGTTACACAGGGTTCAATGTTCATAAAGGAGGAGTGTTAATGGTAACGTCCGGAGTAAAGTGCTATAAATGATTATTAAAGCTATGACTTAAATCCTGACCGTTGCAGAGTGAGTGGCCTCACATCTTCTGGTGGTCGAGTGGTTGTTCGCACGGTCGAGTGTCTTCAAAGCTGTCGAGTGGAACATAACTTCATGGTCGAGTGGATGATGATCTCTCTTCGACTGCTTCTGGTTCTTTTAGAGATGTCCTTGGGGAGGGTATCTTGGACAGATCCATGACCATACCCTAGGTACATAGCTTCGTCATTAGCCCCCGAATGGATCAGGCTTTGAGTGCGGAAGGAGTTGGGAACTCTTTCGACTCATTCTTCGTGCTGCAAGTATAACTTGTTCTGGAGCCATGAACTGAGGAGACAACGTCAACTTCTTCTTCAGTCGCCTTGGTCCATTCTTGGTTTTTGTCGAGTGAATTTTCATGGTAGAATTCCGAATGATAATGTAGAGAACGTTTTCAGTCTGACAAGTTGCTCTGCTCTCCGCTGATTTCGAGGGATTCGAATTTCAGGAAGCGCGCCAGACGGGTGGGGCCGTGGTAATCGGGATGGATTAGGCAAGTCTCGTCGATCTTCGTGCCACCTTTTTCGCCACGTACTCCGTGCCACCAGTCAGTCACTCGGGGAACGACCTTATAAAAGGCATCGGACCGGGTCTCTGCCCCGTGTGCTCCCATTCTCTTTTCTTCTTCATTCGACCTCTCCGCCACGCTTGCTCCTGCTCTCGTCGCCGAACCCTCGCTCGAACTCGATCCGCCGCCATGGGAAAAGAGAAGACGGTGGCGCTGGAGCGCGCAAAGAAGGCGACCGCGAAGGCGAAGGGCAAGCGGACCAGCCGGGGCGAATCCTCGTCGAGATCCGGCCTGCCGCGGGGCTGGATCCAGGGTGACTCGATCCGCTCGACGATCAGCCAGGACGACCTCGACGACCTGGTGGAGGGGGGACTGATCCCCCACAAATCGGCGCGGCTCCCGGGGAAGGAGACCGAGCGGCAGCCAAGGGAGGGTGAGTGCGTTCTCCTCGCCACCCACGTCGATCGCGGGTTTTCTCTGCCTCCCCATCCTTTCTTTTGGGGATTTTTGAACTTCTTTGGGGCTCAGCTCCACCACTTCACTCCAAACACCATAGTCTATCTGGCTGCTTTCGTGTCAATGTGTGAAAATTTCTTGGGCTGTCGACCGCACAGGGGTCTTTTCAAACACATCTTCACCTGCCGCTCCCAGTCGGTTAAAAAGGCCAATCCGAGTGATGAGAGGACACACGTGATCCAGATGTGCGGGGCCTGGGGATCCAGATGAGGAACAAGAGCACCTTCCCAGCAATGATCCTTCCCGACTCGGTCCGGGGCTGGCAGTCGACTTGGTTTTACTGTAAGGACCAGCCAACCCCAGGTCAGTCGACTGGACTTCCTCCCTTTTCTCTGGCTCGAGTGGAGAAGCCCTCCTCCCTGAAGGTGGTCCCAGAAGAGACGGCACAGGTCAAGGTGCTGGTCGAGCGGGTCGTCCTACTCGTCCGCGACGGGGTGACTGGGGTGGACCTGCTGGAGGTCTTTCTTGGTCGACACATCCAACCGCTTCAGGCTCGTGATCATCCAATGTGGATGTACTCTGGACTCGAGGACTCCACTCGGATCCACCCGGAGGACGTCAGCGAGGACATCTTGGAGAAGTGGCTGATGGGAATCACCAGCAACAAAGACAACCCCCGGGGGTCTAGGAGGGTGATTCCATTCGACCACTCGCGCCAGCTGGAGCAGGTATGATTCTATTTTACCAAGTATCTTTCCGATTCACTATTTGACACCTTGTCGATGGTCGACTGAATTTCTTTTGATCGTTGTCTTTTCAGGCCCTCATTGACATGTACTCGATGCCCAATGGAGTGCAGGAGCAAGACGTCGAGGAAGGAGCGAGCGGGGGCGAGAGCGGCGAGTGGCGCTCGGATGCTGAGGAGGACGAGGAGAGTGACGAATCGACTGAAGACGAAGAGGTCGACTCGCCTCCTCGCAGGGAGAGGAGATCCAAACACGCTCACGACCTGACGAGCACTCCGGACCTGGTGACCGCACCGACTGGGCAGTCTTCGAAGCGTCCCAGGACGTCTTCCCCAGTGCCGATTGAGAAGGCTCCGTAGCAGCCCAAGGTTGTACCGCCTCCAGCGCCAAAAGCACCGAAAGCCACCTCCTCCAAACTGCCAAAAGCTCTCACCAGGATCAAAGTGACCATCCCTACTACCTCCGGGTAATCATCTGACTTGTTTTTTTTGTCGACTCGAGGAACAGAACGTAACCGACTGGGTGCGGGCCTTTGCAGTGCTGCTACATCAGGATCCTATTCTCTCGAGTACCGAGACGAGGAGATGGAAGATGCGGTCACCTCCAACCCAGGTAAAAACATTTATGATCTTGCTCTTGACTACTCGGTCGATTGAATTCTAGCGGTTTACGTTAGAGTCGACTGATCTTCTCCGCAGCTCCACCAACGTCATCGATCTCCCAGATGACGATGAAGATGTGGCTCTTAGGCCCAGGAAGAATAAAAAGGTGATGGCTGGTAAGGCGTCTCAGCGGGGACCAACGACAACACCAACCGTCTATCAATCTGAAGATGTGGGCGGGGCCTCTGTAACCTTCGTTGTACCCTTGTCGAGTGAGCGCCCTGCACCGTCGACTGTACCAGTGATTCCTTCAGTCGTCCCATCTCACGCCTCGGAGGTCCAAGCTGTTGCACCTTGGTCGCCTGCTCTCTTCTTCACCAGCTACCCCGTTCCGGACAACCAGTCGGAAGCGGCTGTAGAAGCCATCCGACAGGCTGACGTGATGATGGAGCAGATGAAGATGGTGCATGAGAATAGCCAGGCTGCCTACGACGCCAGCGCTGCTCTCCGGGCCAATGTCCATGTAAGTAGACTTTTCGACTGCCCTTGTTCTATCAGGATATGCTACCCGAAAAATTTTCTTCTATACAATCCCCTGTTGTTTGCGTCGAATCAGTGCACCCACTGGGTGTTTTGTTGTCTTTGGTAGTTGCATTCTTCCACTCAGTCTGGGCGAGTAGGATCTGAACCGGTGGGGGCACGCTAAGTGCACCCACTGGGTGTAGTCCCCGAGACCGCAGTCGACTGCTAGCAGTTGACTGGGGTCTGAGTTCTACCTTCCTTTCTTTTCTTCCACTCGACTCGGGCAGACCGGTCGAGTAGGATCTGAACCGGTGGGGGCACGATAAGTGCACCCACTAGGTGTAGTCCCTGAGACCGCAGTCGACTACGGGCAGTCGACTAGGGTGTGAACGGTGTTTTTTATACTCGATCCGGGCGGACCGATCGAGTGGGGTCTGAATCAGCGGGGGCACGCCAAGTGCACCCGCTGGGTGTAGCCCCGAGACCGCAGTCCGCTGGGGTCTAAGCGAATTTCTTTAAGTTTTATCCACTCGGAAGTGAACAACCTTTGATCTTGTCGATTGACATGTCTTTTGCCTTCTGCAGAAGTCTTGTACTCTCATTTCCAAGTTTGCTGAACTTGAGGAGAAGCAGAGACAACTCAACCTCGACTTGGAGTTGGCCCAGCAGAATCTGAAGAAAGCTCAAGACGAAGCTGCTGGTTTGGAAGGTAACTGCCCATCGACTGTTTTTTTAAACATTTCTTCGAGCTCTTGTCTGATCCGATTGCTTCTTTTGTAGAGAAAATGAAGTTGGCTCTGGATAAGAAGGACTCGGACCTCGCCGCTGCACAGAAGGAAGCCCAAGATAAAACTGCCCTCGCAGACCAGAAGCTGGCTTTAGTCGAAACACTGGAAGGGGAGGTGACCAAGCTGAAGTCCTGTCTCAACGAGTCTAACTGAGAGGTGACTCGTCTGAAGAAGGACAAAATTTCCCTGAATGAAAATCTGGAGTCTGCGGTCCACAAGAGGAATGACACGAAGGCTTATTTGAGAACTCTCACCAAGAAGCTTTATCTTATGCTGGAAGGTATTTCTTTTAGACCGACTGTGTTGATGCTTTCGAACAGATCCTATCCGGTGGACTCACTTATTTTCGGCTGCAGAATTCTGCCAAGACTTTGGCGAGGAAACTGGAAAGGTCGAGACGGGTCTGTACCCTATCGCTTCTCCAGTTTGCAACGAAACTGCAATGAACATGCTCCGACTGGAGTCTCGTGTCGCCAGCGTCACAAGCTACCTCGCGCGCCTGAAGGAGGCAGTCTCACGAGTCGACTAATTGCTCTGGCCAAGGGCGACGCTTCAAAATGACCTGGAATCCCTGCTGGCTCGACTCAACGAGATCCCTGACCGAGTGCAGGAATGGAAGAAGTCTTCCGCCCGGTGTGGTGCTGACGTGGCGTTGTCTTTGGTGTGAGTCCACTGCAAGGAAGCTCGTGAAGACAAGCTGGCGGCGATCAAGGTCGCTAACACCAAAAAGCATGACTTCTAGTCCTTCATGGAGACTTTCATCGCTGCTGCCAACTCAGATAGCGGATGGGATCGACCTGGACGAATTCGTGGAGCCTGCCAGCCCTCCTCCTGCCGAGTGAACAAACTTATGAGACTTGATTCTGCATTAAATTTGCCTCGGAATGCCGAGTGGTTGATGTAACCATTAAACTCCTTCGGGCTTGATGCTCGAATACTTTTGGTTTGCTGCTTGGAACCTTAGGATTTATCCGAATTTGGTTTATTTCCGAATATGCTTGCGTTTTGCCTTCAAGTGGACTTTGTTCTCTGCTCGGAATAGTCTTTGCGCTGGAGACGCAGCTTTGAGATGGCGACTCCAGTCGACCTGCGCTTCGTCGCCCTTGCGGATAGGGATGGAGCGCACATTGTACTTGTGGCGTAGTCCCGAAGGAGGAGGTTGCAGTCGACCTGCACCTCGTCCTCTTTGCGGATAGGGATGGAGCACACGTTGTACTTGTGGCGTAGCTCAGAAGGGGAAGGTTGCAGTCGACCTGCACCTCGTCATCCTTGCGGATAGGGATGGAGCGGACATTGTACTTGTGCTGTAGCTTCGAAGGAGAAGGTTGCGGTCGACCTGCACCTCTTCATCCTTGCAGATAGGGATATGTTTCGAACTTAGGCGAGTACTGGACTGCAGCTAAGCCTCTGAGTGGGAGGATTGTTCTCCACTCGGTAGGATTTTTTAAACATAGGCGAGCGCTGGACTGCAGCTAAGCCCCCCGAGTAGGAGGGCTGCTCTCCACTCGGTAGGATTTTACAAACTTAGGCGAGTACTGGACCGCAGCTAAGCCTCCAAGTGGGAGAACTTAGGCGAGCACTGGACTGCAGCTAAGCCCCCAAGTGGGAGGACTGCTCTCCACTCAGTAGGATTTTTTCAAACTTAGGCGAGTACTGGACTGCAGCTAAGCCCCCGAGTGGGAGGATTGCTCTCCACTCAGTAGGATTTTTCAAACTTAGGTGAGTATCGGATTGTAGCTAAGTCTCCGAGTGGGAGGATCGCTCCCCACTCAGTAGGATTTCTTTCAAACATAGGCGAGTGCCGGACTGCAGCTAAGTCTCCGAGTGAGGGAACTTAGGCGAGTACTGGACTGCAACTAAGCCCCTGAGTGGGACGATTGGTCTCCACTCGGTAGGATTTTTTTCAAACTTAGGCGAGTGCAGGACTGTAGCTAAGTCTCCGAGTGAGAGAACTTTGGCGAGTACTGGACTGCAGCTAAGCCCCCGAGTGGTAGGATTGCTCTCCACTCGGTAGGATTTTTTCAAACATAGGCGAGTGCCGGACTGCAGCTACGCCTCCGAGTGAGAGAACTCAGGCGAGTACTGGACTGCAGCTAAGCCCTCGAGTGGAAGGATTGCTCACCACTCGGTAGGATTTTTTCAAACTTAGGCGAGTGCTAGACTGCAGCTAAGTCTCCGAGTGAGAGAACTCATGCGAGTACTGGACTGCAGCTAAGCCCCCTAGTGGAAGGATTGCTCACCACTCGGTAGGATTTTTTCAAACTTAGGCGAGTGCCGGACTGCAGCTAAGTCTCCGAGTGAGAGAACTCAGGCGAGTCCTGGACTGCAGCTAAGCCCCCGAGTGGAAGGATTGCTCACCACTCGGTAGGGTTTTCTTTCGAACTTAGGAGAAACGGATTCATAGCTAAGCCTCCTGAATGAGAGGCTTGCTCGTCACTCGGTAGGATTTTCTTTCGAACTTAGGCGAAACAGATTCGCGGCTAAGCCCACCGACTGGGGGATTTTAGAGGTAAATAAGAACAACAACAATCGTACGAGAGGATTGTAAAGCTCTTGTCTTTGGTAAACAAATTACAAAGGTGTTTCTTATTGCATTTTATTTGAACGAGTGCTTAAGTATAAAAGGGTCGGAGCAGCTCCGCGTTCCAGGCTTGTGGCTCGTCCTTTTGATGCTCAAGACTGTAAAGATGTTATGCTCCATTGTGGAGAACTTTGGTGATGATGAAGGGGCCTTCCCAAGCCGGGGTGAGCTTGTGTGGTTTCTGTTGATCCACTCAAAGAACCAGGTCTCCTTCTTGGAAGGCTCGACCTCTCACATTTCTGGTGTGGAATCGACGCAAGTCTTGCTGATAAATGGTCGACCGGATCAAGGCCATCTCTCTTTCCTCCTCTAGGAGATCGATTGAATCTTGCCGGGCCTGCTCTGCTTCTTCTTCGGAGAAAAGCTCGGCTCGGGGTGCGTTGTGGAGCAGGTCACATGGTAGAACAGCTTCAGGTCCATAGACCAAAAATAAAGGAGTTCGTCCAGTCGACCGGTTGGGAGTTGTCCTCAAGCCCCACAGAACTGACAGAAGTTCATCGACCCAAGCGCCTGCTGCGTGTTTGAGATCACGCATCAGTTGGGGTTTCAATCCTTTGAGAATTAGGCCATTGGCTCTTTTTGCTTGTCCATTCGACTGCGTGTGAGCGACTGAACCATAGTCGACTCGTGTGCCTTGAGAAGCGCAGAAAGCTCTAAACTCATCGGAGTCGAAATTCGATCCGTTGTCAGTGATGATGCTTTGGGGGACTCCATATCTGAATGTCAATTCTCTGATAAAATTGACAGCGGTGCTGGCTTCAAGATTCTTGATAGGTTTAGCTTCGATCCATTTGGTAAACTTGTCGACTGCAACGAGCACATGAGTGAAGCCGCTCCTACCAGTTCTCAATGGTCCAACCATATCCAGTCCCCAAACAGCAAAGGGCCAGACGAGGGGAATGGTCTTCAGGGCTGACGCTGGCTTGTGAGACATGTCGGAGTAAAACTGGCAGCCTTTGCATCTGTCGACTATATCTTTCGCCATTTCATTTTCTCGTGGCCAATAGAATCCAGCTCGGTATGCTTTAGCCACGATGGTCCGAGAGGACGCATGGTGACCACAGGTCCCCGAGTGGATGTCATTGAGGATCATTCGACCTTCTTCCTGCGTTATGCATTTCTGACCGACTCCAGTCACGCTTTCCCTGAACAACTGTCCTCTTATCACAGTAAAGGGCTTGGATCGACGGACGATCTGCCGAGCCTCTTCTTCGTCTTCTGGGAGTTCTTTTCTGAGGATGTACGCAATGTACGACACTGTCTAGTCGGGTGTGATTACCAGAACCTCCATGATCAGGTCGACCACTGCTGGGACCTCGACTTCAGTTAGATCTGTGGTGCTCTTAGGTTGCGGGGGCTCTTCAGTAAAAGGATCTTCTTGAACGGTCGGTGTGTGAATATGTTCCAAAAAAACATTGCTGGGAATGGCTTCTCTCTTGGAACCTATCTTTGCCAAGTCATCGGCTGCTTGATTTTTCAGTCGGGGTATGTGGTGGAGCTCTAACCCCTCAAACTTCTTTTCCAACTTCCTCACCGCGTTGCAATAACCAGTCATGGCTGGGCTTCTGACGTCCCACTCCTTCATGACTTGATTGACTACCAAATCTGAGTCGTTGTAGACCATAAGGCGACGGACGCCGAGTGAGATGGCCATACGCAACCCATACAGGAGTGCTTCATATTCAGCTTCATTATTGGAGGAATCAAAGTGAATCTGGAGGACATATCTGAGCTTGTCTCCTCGGGGGGATACCAGAACCACCCCAGCACCAGAATCATTCAGCATTTTGGATCCATCAAAGAACATGGTCCAGTGCTCCGAGTGAACTTGAGTCGGTAGTTTTTGTTCAATCCACTCGGCGAGGAAATCTGCTATTGCTTGGGACTTAATAGCTTTCTTTGCCTCGAACTTGATATCTAAGGGAAGGAGTTCAATCGCCCATTTTGCCACTCGACCAGTTGCATCTTTGTTGTGCAGAATCTCTAACAATGGAGTGTCGCTGACGACTGTAACAGAGTGATCAGAGAAATAGTGTGCAACCTTCTTCGTGGTCATGTAAATTCCATAAACGAGCTTCTGATAGTGTGGATATCTCTGCTTTGATGGAGTCAGAACTTCAGAAATATAATAAACTGGGCGCTAAACTTTGTAGGTTTTTCCCTCTTCTTCCCGCTCGACCGTATGTACTGTACTGACGACTTGTCCAGTGGCTGCTATATAAAGCAGTAAAGGCTCTTTGCTGATTGGGGCAGCAAGCACCGGCTGGGTGGAAAGCAGGGCTTTTAGCTCTGCAAATGCTGCATCAGCTTCAGGAGTCCACTTGAACTTATCTGATTTCTTCATCAGTCGGTAAAGAGGCAGTGCCTTTTCACCGAGGCGACAAATGAATCGACTTAGGGTGGCCAAGCAACCAGTAAGCTTCTGGACATCATGCACACGCACAGGGCATTTCATTCAGAGTATAGCACCCACTTTCTCTGGGTTAGCATCGATCCCTCGTTCGGAAAGGAGAAAACCGAGTAATTTTCCGCCCGGAACTCCAAACGTGCACTTTGATGGATTAAGCTTGATATCATACCCTCTGAGGTTGGCAAAGGTTTCAGCAAGGTCAGTCAGTAGGTCGGAACCTTTACGTGACTTGACCACAATGTCATCCATGTATGCTTCCACATTCCGACTGATCTGAGTGAGCAGGCACTTCTGAATCATCCGCATGAATGTGGCTCCAGCGTTCTTCAAACCGAATGGCATTGTGACATAACAGAAGCACCCAAACGGGGTGATGAAAGCCGTCTTTATCTTGTCAGGTCCGTACAAACGGATCTGGTGGTACCCGGAGTAGGCGTCCAAAAAGGACAAACGCTCGCACCCCGCAGTCGAGTCGACTATCTGGTCGATGCGAGGGAGAGGAAAGTGATATTTCGGGCATGCTCGATTGATATGCTTGAAGTCAATGCACATGCGAAGTGAGTCGTCCTTCTTTGGGACCATGACAACATTGGCTAACCACTCGGAGTGGTAAATCTATCAGATAAACTCAGCTGCCAAAAGCCGAGCCACCTCTTCACCGATTGCCTTTCTCTTCTGTACGGCGGACCATCAAAGATGTTCTTTGACTGGTTTCACTTTTGGGTCGACTCGCAAATGATGCTCAGCCAGTCCCCTGGGAACACCCGGCATGTCCGAAGGTTTCCATGCAAAGATGTCCCCGTTTTCACAGAGGAACTGGATGAGCGCTTCTTCATATTTGGAGTCGAGTGTGGTTGAAATGTGAGTCGGAGCAGCATTGGGGTCTGTCGGGTGAATGTGAATCCACTTCGTTTCACCAGACGACTGGAATGCTGGATCTGTGGCTGGCTTCTTGGCTCGCAACAAATGACTCGGATCTGCATTTTTTTCGTATTCTTGCAATTCTGCCACGGCCATCTGTGCATCGGCGATCTTTGAACCCTTCTGGAAGCACTCTTCTGCCTTCTTCCGATTACCAGTGATAGTGATCACCCCTTTGGGACCAGGCATCTTCAATTTGAGGTACACGTAACATGGTCGAGCCATAAAACGTGCATAAGCAGGCCTGCCCAGAATGGCATGATAGGCACTCTAGAAATCCACAACTTCAAATGTTAGCTTTTCTTTGCGGTAATTCTTGGAATCACCGAAAACCACGTAGAGAGCAATCTGGCCGAGTGATGCAACCTTCTTGCCTGGAATGACCCCATGGAAACTCATATTGCTTTCACTGAGTCTGGACATCGGAATGCCCATTCCCTTCAACATCTCTGCATACAGTATGTTCAGGCCACTGCCACCATCCATCAGGACCTTTGTCAGTCGGGTGCCTTCGACCACCGGGTCGACCACCAGTGCTTGCCCCCCAAGGGTGTCTATGTGCGCTGGATGATCAGACTAGTCGAATGTAATGGCAGTCTGTGACCACTTCAAATAACTGGGTGTCACCGGAGCGACCATGTTCACTTCTTTGTTGATGACTTTCAATCGACTTTTGCTCTCAACGTCAGCAAAAATCATCAGAGTGGAATTCACGTGGGGATAACCATCATCATCTTCTTCCTCATCCTCAGCCTTGTCTGCTTCCTTCTCCTTTTCCTTGGGTTGTTTCTCTCGGAATTGATGCATCAGGAGTCGACACTGCTGAGTGGTGTGCTTCGGATAAATGAAATTACCCTCTTCATCTTTTTTGGTGTGGATGTGGCACGGCAAATCCAGCACGTCATTTCCATCTTGATCTTTTACTTTCTTGGGGTTCCACGGCCCTTTGGGCTTCCCCTTGAACTTTCCTTGAACCACAGCTAAGGCTTCACCAGGAGCAGCTGGCTCGGCCTTGCGCTTCTGCTTTCGACCGGAGTTTCCTCCTCCAGCTTCATGGGCGACTGCTTTGTGATTGCCACTCCGGAGTCGTTCTTCTTCTTCACCATTGGCATACTTGGTGGCAATCTCCATCATCCGAGTCAGAGTCATATTTCCGGTCCGACCGAATTTCAGATTCAACTCCCGATACCTGACACCTTCCTTAAAGGCACAAATTGCCTGATGATCAGACACATCCTCCACCGTGTGGTGCAGGGTGATCCATCTCTGGATATAATCCCTCAAAATTTTATTTGGTTTCTGAACACAACACTGTAATTCTCTCAAACCTGCCGGCCATTTGCAAGTGCCCTTGAATGTTCTGACAAACACTCAGGCGAGATCTTCCTAAGTATAAATACTGCTAGGTGCCAACTGATTCAGCCATGCTCTAGCCAAGCCCTCCAACATCAGAGGAAGGTGTTTCATGGCCACTTCATCATTGCCGCCACCAATCTAGACAGCCACTCGGTAGTCTGCAAGCCAAGTGTCAGGCTTGGACTCACCAGTGTACTTACTGACTCCAGTCGCCAACCTGAAGTTGGGGGGAATCACTGTAGCCCTGATGGCTCTGCTGAAGCACTCTGGACCTGAGACATGCACCCTGCTGCTGGTTTGCGGATCCCTGTCATGGCCCTCTCGGTGAGCTCTGTTTCTGTCGACCAAGCCCTGAACGAGAATAGATCTCGCATCAAAGCCTGGCTCCCTGGGGTTGACTGGAATCCCTCGCCCAACACTATGAGGGCGCCTGTCTTGGTGTTGCCGAGGCACGTACGACCCACTCCTTGGAGGAGGCATGGGCACTCGACGACGATCATCGCGATCGACTCGGTGATCATACTGCTCACAGTTTCTGTACTAATCTCGTCGATCTCCACGTCCCTCACGCCTCGGGGGAGATCTTGGGCTATGGGCCAACTGAACTGTGTCTGCAACCACGGATCTGCTATGAATCCTATTCCACGACTGAGATACGGTTGTATTCTATTCTCCCGCCGCCCGGAGTAAGGCTCAGATCTGCACCAGACCTCGGCCAGCCTCTGACTGGGAAGGTTGGATCGACTCCGCTATCCGGGCGGCAGCTGCTAGATTCTGGATCGGGGTTCGGTATACCTGAGTCGGAGGTGGAAAAAGTTGGCGTCGACTGGATTCGGGAGCACGTTGCCGAGCGCGATCATCGAGTGCGCGCTGGAGGTTCTCCAGTCGAGTGTGCTCAGCCAAGTTGGCCTAGCGTGCCTGCTCCAAGGCCTGGGCCTCAGGGGTTTCTCCAACTATAGGAGTATGCAGTGCATCCATGTTCCGGCGGCGAAGTTCTTCCCTCTGCTGCGAAGAGAGGGGCTCGGGGTGGTACTCTTCATGAACGCACGATGGATCACCGTCTCCATCACCTCCGTCTTCACGTGTGAAGCCAGGAGGACCGCGTGGTCCATTGACCATCAAAACTTCTGCCGCTGGGTCGCTGCTGTCGCACTCGGATGCAGTCTCTACGGAGCCAGTCGACAGATCGAACAAGCCGTAGAGTGTTTCGTTGGGCTCGATTGCCGCGACTGGAGGGGTGGCCGACTGGCGGGCCACCGCATGCCTCACCCACCGCTGAAGCCTCGACCGACCGGAACGTTTGCTCCGGCGGGCTGCAGGGAGGGGGAAAGCTGCTGGAGCCGACTGATACTTGGTCGACGGCTGTCGCAGGAGGACACCGCGGACGCACACGCGAAAGTGCGTCTCCCCGCGGACAGGGAGCGTGTCGACGTCAAGTGGAGCCTCCTAAAGCCAAGCAGAATCGTCGGCGATAAACACAAGCGCGCCGAGACGGATCTCGCGGCCCTCAACTAAACCTCCGCCTGAAACCATGATGAAGGGGATCGGAAAAATTGCAACTTCTCCAAAAAGTCGCGAAGAAACCTGCCCCATGGTGGGCGCCAACTGTCGTGGTTCTAAACCTGATAGTAGAATATGGGGGTAGGAATGTAGAGGCAAGATCCTAGCTATGGAGGAGTTGTACACGCGAGTTTTATGAGTTCAGGCCCTTCTCGGAGGAAGTAACAGCCCTACGTCTCGGAGCCCGGAGGCGGTCGACTGGATATATGCGTGTGAATTACAAAAGGTGCGAACCCTTGTCCCAAAGGAGGGGGTGGCTTATATAGAGTGCGCCAGGACCCCAGCTCCCCTTCGTTACACAAGGTTCAATGTTCATAAAGGAGGAGCGTTACTGGTAACATCCGGAGTAAAGTGCTATAAATGATTATTAAAGCTATGACTTAAATCCCGACCGTTGCGGAGTGAGTGGCCTGACATCTTCTGGTGGTCGAGAGGTTGTTCGCACGGTCGAGTGTCCTCGAAGCTGTCGAGTGGAACATAACTTTATGGTCGAGTGGATGATGATCTCTCTTCGACTGCTTCTGGTTCTTTTAGAGATGTCCCTGGGGATGGTATCTTGGATAGATCCATGACCCTACCCTAGGTACATAGCTTCGTCAGCCGCACCGCCGCCCTTGGAGGGCCCCGCGCCGCCTGCAGGGGCCCCGGCTCCGTCTTTGGATTTGTCGGCTTGCGGCCCGTCGTCTCGCGCACGAATGATGCCGCTCACCAGGCTTTGACTGCCACATCGATGTGGGTCGTCGCGGGCCGCGCCTCGGCTTCCGTCCGTGACCGTCCCACCACTAGCCTGCACTGGTACGGCCCGTTCGACTCCCAACGAACCGATCACCGTGATCGTCTTCTTCTTGGAGCCATGGTGATAAAGAACTGCTAAACTAACTGCTAGACCGGATTTTCGCAGCTGCGCACCCCCTACCTGGCGTGCCAGAGATGTCGGTGGGAATGACACCTATGGGATCACTGGGACCCCTTCTACGGATGGCGGACGCAGAGTTGTGCAAACAGCGGGTCTAGTAGCCAGCGCAAGGATCGTTTACCCAGGTTCGGGCCGCAAGGATGCGTAATACCCTAGTCCTGCTTTGGTGTATATTTGAGTGTTCTTGAGCTTCCAAACTAGCTGCGGTGCGTGCATAGTCCAAAAGTTCCGAATCCCTCTCTAGTACGCCTCGGGCCACCTTTTATAGTCAAAAAGGGGTCTCACAGTGGCACACAGGAGGTGGAAAGGTAAACAATGTACAAGCTTATCGCCTGTCATTACGGGACAAGGCGCATTAATTGTGCTTCTTAGGTGTCCCGTTGCTTTATTGGGGATAGTAACGAGGCCCGTCCCATCCGTCGCCGTTCCGCCTTGCTCCGACGCGCGTCCGGGCCGACAAGGCATGCAGCGCCACGTAAGCTGGCAAGCTGCTAAGACGGCGTGGTGAGGCCGCGCGTCGCCACACAGGTGCCTGCCCAGCTGGTTGGGCTGGCGGCTACATGGGGACAGCGGTGGGGCCTTGGCAGATGTGGGCCAGGCTGTGGCCCCGCAGGTGTCTTTGGCAAGGGTCTTGCCGGGGCCCCGGCAAGGGTCTTGCCGTGGCATCGCGGTCGTCCCCGGCAAGGATCTTGCCGGGGGTCTCGTGGATTTCCTCGGCACAGATCTTGCCGAGGATCGTCGTCTTCTGGTCCTCATCCGATCTTGTGTGCTTATGATCTTCACAAACATCTGTATGCCACCATGGAGGTGCCTCCCGAGCCTTGGTTTCAATGTGGTTGATGGTGTTGGAACCCTTGGGCTCAAGGGTGGCGCGCTCTGTTGGCATTGGGCAAGTTGCCCCGGCAAGGCTCTTGCCGGGGCTGCGGAGGCCGCCCCGGCAAGGGCCTTGCCCGGGGAGTCCACCTCGCCCTCTTCTCTTTGTGTCTCTGGTCTTAGCGTTGTTCTGGTTACCTTGTGCTTTTTCTCCCTCTGCCCCGCTAGGTATGGTCGTATGCGCGGCTCTAACTGTCCGCGCACAAGTAAAGGGGTACAAAAGTGAGCCCCTACTTTTGTGCACCGACACTATGCATAATCATGTAGTTGACATCGTATTTGTGGCGAATCCACCATTCATCCTATTTTTATACATGTCACTCTTAATTCATTGCACATCCCGGTACACCCCGGGAGGCATTCATATAGAGCCATATTTTGTTCTAGTATCGAGTTGTAATTTTTGAGTTGTAAGTAAATAAAAGTGTGATAATCTTTATTATTAGAGCATTGTCCCATGTGAGGAAATAATAAAAAGGGAGAGAAAGGCCAAATAAAAAAAAGAATGCCCAAAAAAATGAGAGAAAAAGAGAGAAGGAACAATGTTACTATCCTTTTGCCACACTTGTGCTTCAAAGTAGCACCATGATCTTCATGATAGAGAGTCTCCTATATTGTCACTTTCATATACTAGTGGGAATTTTCCATTATAGAACTTGCCTTGTGTATTCCAACGATGGGCTTCCTCAAAATGCCCTAGGTCTTCATGAGCAAGCAAGTTGGATGCACACCCACTTAGTTTTTTTGAGATTTCATAAACTTATAGCTCTAGTGCATCCATTGCATGGCAATCCCTACTCACTCACATTGATATCTATTGATGGGCATCTCCATAGCCCGTTGATACGCCTAGTTGATGTGAGACTATATCCTTCTTTTGTCTTCTCCACAACGACCTTCTATTCCACCTATAGTGCTATGTCCATGGCTCACGCTCATGTATTGCGTGAAAGTTGAAAAAGTTTGAGAACATCAAAGTATGAAACAATTGCTTGGCTTGTCATCGAGGTTGTGCATGATTTGAATATTTTATGTGATGAAGATGGAGCATAACCAGACTATATTATTTTGTAGGGATAAGCTTTCTTTGGCCATGTTATTTTGAGAAGACAAAATTATTTTGTTGGTATGCTTGAAGTATTATTTTTTATGTCAATATTAAACTTTTGTTTTGAATCATATGGATATGAGCATTCACACCACAATAAAGAGAATTACAAGGATAAATATTAGGTAGCATTCCACATCAAAAATTCTATTTTTATCATTTACGTACTCGAGGATGAGCAGGAATTAAGCTTTGGGATGCCTGATACGTCTCCAACATATCTATAATTTTTGACTGTTCCATGCTATTATATTATCTGGTTTGGATGTTTTATATGCATTAATATGCTATTTTATATGATTTTTTGGGACTAACCTATCCTATATACTTAAAAAGTTCACCCCCACTACTTGATTTATCTCAACATGCAGCATAGACACCTCAGCATCCAATCACACCAAGCCACGTCACACCCACACAAGCCATGTCACACCTCCTAAGGTCATTTTCCCTCGAAGAGAAAAAAACTATCCCGATCATTCCCCGGGCCCTACGCCCGCACACAATGGCCACATCAGCCTTCGGTTATGAAGTCACACGAGAGCACCCACCACAACACGCTGATGCGTACCATAAGTACAATTGATTTCCATAAAGCATTGGCCGCAATTAAAGGCCCCACCCAGTTCCCCAATTAACTCCACGGTCCATTGATTTCCATAACTTTCTATTCATCTTCTCCACTCACATGGATCTCCCTTACCTAACCCAGGGCGGCTGATCGGACTGAGGTGAGGCCACCCTCCCGGCGCAGCGGCCGCCTCTGTCGGTTCCATCGACGGTCTCCCCTCCTTCTCCGCCCCGCAGAAGTCCTTTGGCCTCCATCGGGCCCTGCTTCTTCGGTCGCTTCCCGCAGATGGAAAATATGGAGAGGAAGTTCCAGCATGCGGTGGTGGATTTGTGGTTGGCTTACTCCCTCAACATCACTTGCACCAAAGGTGGGTGCTCTCCCTCCTCAATCTTCACAGATCTATTCTTGAACTTATGCCCTTTGAATTTGTCAGATTGCCCCTCCGGATCAGAAGGTGCTCCATGTTTTTCTTCATACATATCTTGGTGCTTGATTCCCAGCCAACAACGCCAAGAGCAACGAGGTTTTACTCCTCGTGGAATCTTCACCATTAACTCCAAGTCTACTTTGTTTCCGGATATTCTCAATATAAGTAAGTACGGTACATCTCAAGCATGCACATCTGTAGCATCATACCTACATATGATTAGTTGATTTATGCACATGCTTTATACCATTATCAGACTTTGTTGTTGTTTGTTTTTGTAGATCCGTCCGTTCTGTCTTATCTGAATTTAGATAGACTTCCCAGATTGTAGCTTTGATTTCAATTAGCAAACCTAGAGAAGATAAGGTGATCTTGCTATGTTGAATCGTCTGTTCAAACTAGGTTAAATGGGATTCAGTGCCACATCTAATTTTTTGACAATGCTGATACCCTTGGTCGATGTACTGATGTTGTTTGGGTATTGTATCGGATGGAACAGAATTTTATGTGTTAATCTCTCTCTCTCTCATAAATCATTATCATGTACTCTTACTCATCTTCCCGAGTCATTCTGTTGGTTTTGTATTTTTAGAATTTTATGTGTTATAATCTGTCATAAATCATGATTATGTACAGTACTTCTTACTCAACTTATTGATTCATTTTGTTCATTTTGTTTTGCAGAAATTGGGGTATGTTGTTCAAGTAAGTTTAGCTGACTGCTCGGATTGTCAACCATTGCTTTTTCTTTAGTTATTCGACAGTCACTATTTTAATTTCCTAACTATACACATGTCCCCTTGTATGTCTACTTATAGTCCTCTCTTAACAGTTCAAGTAGCACTATCGCTTCCTTTCAGACCCTTATATAGGAACTACAAGCAAATTTTGCTGGCTCTGTTGTACATCTTGGAGTTAATGTATATTCTCTTTTAGTTAGCCGATGCAATGCTGTGAAGTTATTCTATTACCCTTCCTTGAGAATATGGAAATTCATGTTTGGTGATCGAGTTGGGCAAGTTATGCGCACTTCAACTACAATTTATTTGAATGCATATCAGATCATATTGTGAATTGATAGTTCTCTAACACACCACTTCTGATTTTTACTTTCAATTACTTTCAACATGTTTATATAAGACAATGGAATCTTGAAGTGTAGATTTTAATATGGTTTGAGTTGGCTGCTCTGCCCTTTATAGTATTTTTGAACGTCATTTTTGTTTCCTTTTTTCCATTTTCCATTGGGGTGGGTCGATAACTATCTTTGTTTCTTTTTTTCACGTCGAGCCCATGAATTTGAATCAACACGTCCACAAATTGAATCACCTAATTTCCGGCAGCAACGCACGGGGTGTCATCTAGTTAACCTAGAGCCCAGTGCCAGTGCCAGTTTCTGTCTTTTCCTTGTTTTAGAGTTTCGTAGAAAAGGAATACCAAACGGAGTCCAAACAGAATGAAACTTTGGCGATGATTTTTCTTGGACCAGAAGACATCCAGAGGACTTGGAGTGCATGTCAGGGGAGCCACAAGGATGGAGGGCGCGTCCAGGGGGTAGGGGGTGCCCCCACCCTTGTGGGCCCCTCGTGACTCCACCAACCTATTTCTTCCGCCTATATATATTCTCAAATACCCCAAAACCTTCCAGGGGAGCCACAAAATCACTTTTCCACCGCCGCAACCTTCCGTACCCGTGAGATCCCATCTAGGGGCCTTTTCTGGCGTTCTGCCGGAGGGGGATTCGATCACAGAGGGCTTCTACATCAACACCATTATCTCTCCGATGAAGTGTGAATAGTTTACCACAGACATGTATGTCCATAGCTAGTAGCTAGATGGCTTCTTCTATCTCTATGATTCTCAATACCATGTTCTCATCGATGTTCTTGGAGATCTATTCGATGTAATACTTTTTTGTTGTGTGTTTGCCGAGATCCGATGAATTGTGAATTTATGATCAGCTTATCTATGAATATTATTTTAATCTCCTCTGAATTCTTATATGCATGATTAGATATCTTTGCAAGTCTCTTCGAACTTTCAATTTGGTTTGGCCAACTAGATCAATTTTTCTTGCAATGGGAGAAATGCTTAGCTTTGGGTTCAAACTTGCGGTGCTCGAACCTAGTAACAGAAGGGGAACCGACACGTATTGTATTGCTGCCATCGAGGATAACAAGATGGGGTTTTCATCATATTGCTTGAGTTAATTTTGCTACATCATTTCATGTTATTTAATGTGTTACTTTGTTCTTATGAACTTAATACTCTAGATGCATGTAGGACTCGGTAGATGTGTGGAGTAATAGTAGTAGATGCAGAATCATTTCGGTCTACTTGATACGGACATGATGCCTATATCCATGATCATTGCCTTAGATATCATCATAACTTTGCGCTTTTTTCTATCAATTACTCGGCAGTAATTTGTTCACCCACCGTAATATTTTCTATCTTGAGAGAAGCCTCTAGTGAAACCAACGGCCCTCGGGTCTATTCTCCATCATGTAATCTTCTATTTTCCATCATATAAGTTTCTAATCTACAATTTTAGTTTCCTATTTACTTTCTTTGCAATCTTTTAATTTCCGATCTATAAACCAAAAATACCAAAAATATTACTTTACTGTTTATCCATCTATATCAGATCTCACTTTGCAAATAACCGTGAAGGGATTGACAACCCCTTTGTCGCGTTGGGTGGAAGTTGGTGTTTGTTTGTGCATGTATTCGGTGGCTTGTTGCATTGTCTCCTACTGGATTGATACCTTGGTTCTCAAAGTTGAGGGAAATACTTACTCTACTTTGCTGTATCACCCTTTCCCCTTCATGGGAAAAACCAATGCAAGCTCAAGCGGCAGCAAGAAGGCTTGCTGAAGCCTGACTATCTACAAGGCCCTTCACAGGCTCGAGGCTGCCACCTGAGTAGCAAGCTACTCATCAACATCGAGATCTACATAGAATCCATCGGAGGGGCAGTGTTCTCCTCTGCAATAGTTTATTAAGCAAATATGGTACTAAGGTACTCAGCAAGTCTTACATCAGATCCTATCATATATGCAACATTATCAACAAGGGTAGTGGAATTTATGCGGCAAGCTAGCTCTGACTCTTGGCTATTCTATCCTTCGTATAACAGTAGTTTGAATAAGATGAGATAGCGCACATGAGTCCACTAATCACCACAACAATACTCCGCCATGGATCCTCTCCCGTCTTTCTACGAGAGGGCCATCCACGGCACTCACACTTGTCTTGAGTCTTTTATGTGTAACCATTAACTTGTCTATGAGCTGCATAAGCAACCAAGTGGTCCATTACCGCATATGCGGCTATTCAAATAGTTTGATAACCCTACAGGGGTGTACTTATTCACACATATGTCCACCACTTAGCGCATGCACAAGTCATGTGCTCGGCAGACTTCAAGCGAAAGCCGGCGAGGGTGTAGACCACGACCTAACCAACCACGCAAGTCTCTAGTCCAGGTTTATTGCCTATTCGGGTTCCATCCACAAGGAGATCCGGCCGGTGTTTCCAGTACGGCCCCAAACGATGTGTGCAGGGTTCCCGAGGCACCAAACGGGCGTGCCGGTACACCGTGCCAGGTACCTGCCCCATCACAGTCCCCCCCAAGGGTCAGCGCTGCGCACAGCCTCCAGTATATTATAGACACCAGAAACTACTGGCAACTACTGGACTGAGATCATGGCAGTCAATAAGTCGAGCGGGGTCATATTTCAGGGCCCAATGTGTGTTAGTAGCAGATGTTAAATCACACACACAGAACTCAGTTCTTAGGGACGGTTCCAATGAAACAACCCACCATGTACTCCCACATGGCCTCTCATCGATACCTTTACCAAAACATGTTCAACGCTTCACTCTCATTACCGGACACAACCATTTCACTCCAATCCATCACCCAGATGAATCAGACCCGACACAACTCTAAGTATAGCAGGCATAGCATGGTAGGAACACAACATGGCTCAATCAACTCCTACACATGCTAGTGGGTTTCATCTAATTACCGTGGAAAAGACAGGTCATGCAGAGGAAAGGGGTTTAACTACCGCAGCAAACAGTAGTTTGAAACATTGTTGTCTTAATGCAGTAAATGAGAGCAAGAGCGAGAAGATGGTATTGTATCGAGATAATCAATGGGGGTTGCTTGCCTGGAAGGGTGGTGGAAGTGTACTGCCCTTCGGTTGGATATATTCACGGATATCCTCGGGTGTAGGACGTACAACGGAGATCACACCGGTAACACAATCAATACATGGCAATATGCAATAATATGATGCATGCATATGACATGGCAAAGTGAGTGTGTTGGGCTAATGCAACTGAAACCAGAGGGGTTTGAGTCAATTCGAACCAAAGGTTCAAATTCAAACTCAAACTATGAATTTATAAAGTGTGGTATCATGTTTTGATCTATACAGCAAGGTTAAGTTGCTTTGTCATGCATGAAATGAATACTAATGGATGGATTGGATTTTTCTGATCATTTTTCATATGTAAATCTTTTCCATCTAAGCTATAGATTAATTTCTATGATTTTTTGAAGTTTAAACCTTTTTCTGGATTTTCTGATTAATTAGAAAGAAACTAATTCCAGAAAAGGGAATTATCGCGTCAGCATGACGTCAGCGAGTCAACGGGACAACCCAGGTCAAACTGACCAGTGGGTCCCGCGTGTCAGTGACCAACTAAACTAACCTAATTTAATTAGTACTAACCTAGGTTAATCAGCAGGGCGGCCCCACACGTCAGTGACCCAGGGGAGGTCAAACCCCTGTTCAACCGGGGCTGACACACCGACGCTTAGCCATCGGCGATAGTGGATGCGGTGGGGCGCTTCGGGAACGGGTTGTGGTGCCCTGTTTGCAACGTAGCGGGGCTCATTCCAGAGCCTAGACTAGCGCGCGTCGGGCGATGACGCCGGTCGGGCTTGAGGCGGCCGGATGCAACGGCGGGGAGCTTGGCTGCGGCGGCCGGAGCTCGGTTGCAGGCCCGAGTGAGGGAGTCCTGGATTAGGGGGTCCTCGGGCAGCCGGACTATATACTTTGGCTGGGCTGTTGGACTATGAAGATACAAGATTGAAGACTTCGTCCCATGTCCGGGTGGGACTCTCCTTTGCGTGGAAGGCAAGCTTGGCAATTCGGATACGTAGATCTCCTCCCTTGTAACCGACTCTGTGTAACCCTAGCCCCCTCCGGTGTCTATATAAACCGGAGGGTTTAGTTCGTAGGACAACAACAATCATAATCATAGGCTAGCTTCTAGGGTTTAGCCTCTACGATCTCGTGGTAGATCAATTCTTGTAATACTCATATCATCAAGATCAATCAAGCAGGAAGTAGGGTATTACCTCCATCGAGAGGGCCCGAACATGGGTTAAAATTTGTCCCCTGCCTCCTGTTACCATCCGCCTTAGACGCACAGTTCGGGACCCCCTACCCAAGATCCCCCGGTTTTGACACCGACATTGGTTCTTTCATTGAGAGTTCCGCTGTGCCGTCACCATAAGGCTTGATGGCTCCTTCGATCATCGGCAATGATGCGATCCAGGGTGAGGTTTTTCTCCCCGGACTCGCTTAGCCATCTGGAGCAGATCAAGAGCTACGCCCCTGGCCATCAGGTCAGGTTTGGAAGCTTGAACTATACTGCCGACATCCATGGAGACTTGACCTTCGACGGATTCGAGCCCATGTCAGGTGCGCCACACAGTCGCGACGAGCATGACTTAGCTCTGCCGCCGGACGGTGTTCGGGAGATCACACCTGTGGCTACTCCGGCCCTCAATCCGAAGCAGATCATGCCGTCCGAGGACAGGTGGATGGACCCCGCCACGGAGGCCGCACACCCAGCGGCGATAGAGCCGAATACGGACTTCACCTCCTATGAGACCTGTGTTGCCGGACCCTTGGATTCGACCCCAGCCACAGCCTCTGAACCGCCCGCGTCCATGCCTATCAAATCTGCTTGGGCACTGATCATGGAGTTTACCTCCGTGGATATCTTTCAGCACTCGCCCTTGGGCGACGTGCTAAATTCATTGAGGTCTCTCTCCTTGTCAGGAGACCCTTGGCCGAACTATGTCCGGCTTGAGTGGGAAGTGGACGACGAAGAAATTCATTCCCCACCCACCACCCACTTAATAGCCACTATCGACGACTTAACCGACATGCTTGATTTCGGCTCCGAAGACATCGTCGGTATGGACGACGATGCAGGAGAAGAATAGGAACCACCTCCCACAGGGCGCTAGACAGCCACCTCATCATATGATATATACATGGTGGACAACCCCAAAGAAAGCGATGGCAATAAGGCAACGGAGGATAATCCCCTCGAGAAGCAATATAAGCACCGGCGTCATCGGCGCCGCTCTAAGCCCCGCCATAGCAAAAGCAGCGATACCAGCACAAGAGACAATAATGCTGCAGACAGTGCCGAAGACGAAGACAATCCCCTCCAGCCAGGCTTCGAGCGGGAGGATGGGCAAGCTAGCCCTAAGGAACAGGCGGCAGACGGAGAATCAGAGTATGACAATTACATGCCCCTCTCCGATGACGAGGTGAGCCTCGGCGATGAAGAATTTATCGTGCCTGACGACCCCGTCAAGCAGGAGCGCTTCAAGCACCGACTTATAGCCACAACAAAAAGCCTGAAGAAAAAGCAACAGCAGCTTCAAGCTGATCAAGATCTGCTAGCGGATAGATGGACCGAGGTGCTGGCAGCCAAGGAATACGAACTCGAGCGCCCAACCAAAAGTTACCCAAAGCGCCGGTTGCTACCCCAACTCGAGGAGGATGCATTAAATCCTACACTACCAGCGTATGATGCGGCTGACCGGCCACCTCGTGGATGAGAGAAAGCGGCGTATCAGCCCGAAGTCCAGCCCGCACCCCGTCGACAGTCAAACAAAAACACCAAGGCCCGGGGCAACATGCAGGACCTGCGAGACGTGTTGGAAAACAAAGCAGGACATACAAGATCGATCTACGGATCACGGGGGCGCGCCCCAACGCGTGACGAGGACCGTCACGCCGGATATACTAAAAGCAAATCTGGCCGGGTCGAATATAGCAGACAAGACTCATATGAACTGCATCGTGATATAGCCCGGCACAGAGGCACGCACACCCCCTATGCTTCACTGATGAAGTAATGGATCACGAATTCCTGGAAGGTTTTAAACCCGTGAATATTGAAACATATGATGGCACAACAGACCCCACGGTATGGATCGAAGATTTCCTCCTCCACATTCACATGGCCCGTGGTGACGATCTACATGCCATTATGTACCTCCCATTAAAACTCAAAGGACCTGCTCGGCATTGGCTCAATAGCCTGCCAGCAAACTTCATTGGCAGTTGGGAGAATTTGGAGGACGCATTCCTTGACAACTTCCAGGGCACTTATGTGCGACCACTAGATGCCGATGACTTGAGTCACATAACCCAACAGCCAGGGGAATCAGCCAGGAAATTTTGGACCCGGTTCCTAAGTAAAAAGAACCAAATCATCGACTGTCCAGATGCCGAGGCCTTAGTGGCATTTAAGCATGACATCCGCGATGAGTGGCTCGCCCGACACCTCGGCCAAGAAAAGCTGAAGTCCAAGGCAGCCCTCACGACACTCATTACCAGCTTTTGTGCGGGCGAGGATAGCTGGCTGGCTCGCAGCAACAACACATGAAGAAACCCTGGCAATTCAGATGCCAATGATAGCAACAGCAGTCCACGTCGCAACAGACACAAATGCCGTAACAATGGCGACAATGCCGAAGACACGGCAGTTAATGCCGGATTCAGTGGCTCTAAATCCGGTCAGTGGAAAAAGCCGTTCAAAAGAAGCAATCCGGGCCCGTCCAGCTTGGACCGCATACTCGATCGTTCGTGTCAAATTCACGGCACCCCCGATAAACCAGCGAACCACACCAACAGAGAATGCTGGGTGTTCAAACAGGCCGGCAAGTTGAATGCCAAAAACAAGGAAAATGAGCTGCATAGCGACGACGAGGAGGATCCCGGCCCGCCGAACACAGGAGGACAAAAGAAATTTCCTCCCCAATTGAAAATGGTAAACATGATATACGCAACCCATATTCCCAAGCGGGAATGGAAGCATGCACTGAGGGACGTCTATGCGATGGAGCCAGTCGCCCCAAAGTTCAACCCATGGTCTTCTTATCCGATCACCTTCGATCGTAGGGACCACCCCACCAGTATCCGTCATGGCAGTTCTGCCGCATTGGTCCTTGACCCCATCATTGACAGATTTCACCTCACTCGGTTCCTTATGGACGGTGGCAGCAGCCTGAACTTGTTTTTTCAGGATACAATGCACAAAATGGGTATAGACCCCTCGAGGATCAAACCCACCAAAACCACCTTTAAAGGTGTCATCCCAGGTGTAGAGGCCTGTTGCACGGGCTCAATAACACTGGAAGTAGTCTTCGGATCTCCGGACAACTTCTGAAGCGAGGATTTAATCTTCGATATCGTCCCCTTCCGCAGTGGCTATCATGCACTGCTTGGATGAACTGCATTTGCCAGATTCAATGTGGTACCGCATTATGCATACCTCAAGCTCAAAATGCCAGGACCTCGCGGGGTTATAACAGTTAATGGAAACACAAGAAGCTCGCTCCGCATGGAGGAGCACACTGCGGCCCTCGCGGCAGAAGTGCAAAGCAGCCTTATGAGGCAAACCGCCATTCGGCAAAAAAGACCCTGGACACCTTCAAGCGAGTCTGGAGTACCCTGCAAGAGGATCACCGGGCATGTTTAGAGCTTGCCTAGCAATTCGGCCTCCGTCCTAGTCCCAGTCAAGCGGAGAAATTTGCGCCGCGCGTACATAATTACGCACTCAAGATACCATGAGCATAGGCGGAGGCACGGCCATGGCACAGCCCACAATGCGGCTCAACCGCTTCAGGACCCGTATATCTTTAACATTTTCTTCCTTTCAGGCCCCTATTCTCTGAAGGCACTCTCCGATTCTCTGATTATCGGACCCGTCATGGGAAGGAAACACCAACGAAGCAATAAGCTTTGACGTACAAGGTAATCCTCAGGTGGTCTCTGATAACGATTGATATACCTGTTTTGCATACCCACACGCAGCTTGACCTTGGATAGGACATGTCAAATAGTCCTATTTTTTACTTATTGCACTACATGTATGCATACGCTTTGACGTATCATTTAAATAACAATGTACAACATCAGCTCATTATTGCATTCCTTTATCTTTTTTTTTCATGTCTGCTTAGTTACGACAAGTCGCACCCGTACATTCTGATACGACCAGTGCGCCAGGGGCTTCAGTATACCCCATAACATGGCATGAAAAGTCTGAACACTTTCGATAGTGCGGCACCCCGAACTTATAGCATTATATGCATCAGCTCCGAATCATGTCTTGGGTCAATAATTGGGTTTGCCCGGCTCCCATGTTTTGGTACCTTACGTTCCGCTATATCGGCTAAGGTAGGACTGGGAGAACTACTGCGATTGTGTCCCGGTTCTTCCGGACAAGCACCTCAGTAGAGAAAGCCGAAAACTGACTGTCATGATGCGGCTAGAGCTGTTCGCTGTTCGAGAGGTCTCAAATCCTTAAAGATTTGTTCCGCTTTGGGCGAGGTGTCGGCCTTGTTCGATTTAGGCGTACATAGCGCCTCAAGTTCGGCCTTCCGAATACTAGGGGCTTCGCCAAAATTTAAAATTGTAGACTTCTATGGCTAAGTGAGAGTGATAAAGCTTTATAGTCTGATTGCCTGGTTCATTGTGTTGAACACCTCCTTCGAAGGACCCAAAACTGGGATACAGAGTGATCAGGTTTATCTTGAACACCTCAGTACTAGTTACATGGGGGGAGAAGCCGACAACTGGCCAACTCTTAAATTTTATAAACGGACGCACAGAAGGTAATATTTTAAATCAACAAGCGTTACATAGCGCACATGAACTCGTTTCACATTACAGGATCACATGAGTACATTCATTTGAATATTACATCCTTAGCACATTCCTCTGCCACAAGGCGAGCAACCTTCAGGACACTGTCATAATACTTTTCGGGGTGGCGATGCTCCTTGCCCTCCGGCGGCCCCTCCTTCACCAGCTTTTCGGCGTCCATCTTCGCCCAGTGCACTTTCGCCCGGGCAAAAGCCCTGCGCGCACCCTCAATGCAGATGGACCGCTTTATGACTTCAAACCGTTGGCAGGCGTTCACAAGCTGCCTTACCAAGCCGAAATAGCTGCCAGGCAGGGGCTCGCCAGGCCACATCCGGACTATGAGGTCCTTCATGGCCAGTTCGGCCGCCTTGTGAAGCTCGACCAGTTGCTTCAACTGGTCGCTCAAGGGCATCAGATGTTCGGTCCCAGTATAATGAGACCAGAACAACCTCTCCATCGAGCTCCCTTCCTCGGCCCGGTAGAACTCCGCGGCATCTGACACACTGCTGGGTAGATCTGCGAACGCTCCTGGAGAGCTCTGAATTTGGGTAAGTAAAAGGAAAGTTTAGTTCACATGCTTTCCTTGCATAATGAATTCCTTACCCGCCGCTATCTTCCGGACCGACTCAATTTCCGGGAGGGCCTTTTGGGCTTCGGCCGGCATTTTGTGCGTTCTCGAGGGCCTTCGCAAGCTCAGACCCTTGCGTCCTAGAGTCACACTCCAAGGACTCGTACTTCTTGACAAACTCCTGGAGCTCTTGCTGAACCTCGCCGACTCGGGACTCTTGCTTCTCGCGCTTGGCGCGCTCCTTGGCCGCTTTGCCTTCGGCCTCGGACAGCGCCTTCTTCAGGGTCGCCACTTCGGTCATGGCCCCTAGCAAAATTCATGATGATCCTGTGATCTAACAACCGGTTTCCTTTTTCTTTATCAATAAATAGACGAGGTATCACTTACCTTTGTTCTCTTCGAGCTGCCTCTTGGTAAGCACGAGCTCTTCCTCGAACCACTCAAGGTCCCGCTTCAGTGCGGAGACCTCCGTCGTGTGAGCGGCAGCGGCCAGCAGTGAAGCCTGCTTATTCACATAGACATATTCTGATTGGACTCCTGTGATTATTATTTGATCCTTTGTTCGGCCTTTCTTCCGAACACCAAATAGAGCATCATGGGCTACTGTCTATGCTATAACATTTTCTCATAATTTTATTACTTACCTTGAAGCCTGTTAGGAGGCTGGCACAGGCTTCAGTCAGTCCGCTTTTGATGGACTAAACCTTCTTGACCACCGCACTCATGATAGTGCGGTGCTCTTCGTCAATGGAAGCGCCAAGAAGCGCTTCCAACAAATTGTCTGATGCCCCTGGATGGACAGAGGCCATCGGCACAGAGGGCTTGTCCCCCTTAGACTTGCTTCCCCCGGCATTAGAGCCCATGGGAGTCTTGCCCTTCGTGCGCCCAGCGTCCGGAATGTATCCTTGGGGCGCTTCTGGAACTGTCTCCCCTTGGTTC
Organism: Triticum urartu; assembly: GCF_003073215.2. Lineage (NCBI taxonomy): Eukaryota > Viridiplantae > Streptophyta > Magnoliopsida > Poales > Poaceae > Triticum > Triticum urartu. The sequence continues at coordinate 155,054,164 of NC_053027.1, forward strand.
AGTACCCTTCGAGACAACACCTCGACGTCGTCCGTAGGGCATGGGAGGAGGCAGTCCGGAGTGAATCGTTGTTCATCTCCGACGGGCCCAAAGACTCATCCGAAGAGGATACGTCGATACGGGCTTTAGATGAGCTACAAGATCATGTTCAGCATGATAAGAAGTAATAAAATAAAACATGCCAAGAACTATTATGGTATCCAGATACTTACCACTTCGCCAGAGGCTTGTCCCTGGGTAACCACTCCTCGTCACTAAAAGCGGCCGCCGTGGAGCAGTACGGAAGGAGAGTCCTTCCCTTCTTGGACCCTTCGGCTTCCCCTGACGGGGCGGCCTTCCTTTTGTTGTCACCCCCGGCTGGGGTGGGGGGGGAGAACTTTCCTCTTCCTCTTCCTCGTTTTCGTGGTAGGAGGGCGCCTCAGTGTTATCGGACGACGATTCCGATACGACCTTGCACCGGAGACCTTTCCTGGTCCCTGTGGCCTTCTTCTTGGCCTTCTTCTCTGGCGCCTCATAGGGTGCAGGAACCAACATATCCGTTAAGAGAGCCCTTGCTGGATCCTTGGGCAGTGGGGCCAGACAATCGATCCACTCCGCTGTCGTGACCCATTCCTGTTAAATGGCGTGGAGGCTTAGATCCCCCACATGATTATACGGGGGAAAGAAACGTCTTACGAGATATAAGGAGCTTACCAGATTGGCAGGGCACTTTGCGTTGAGTGCGTGATCCTCGGTAAGGGGAGGAGGTACCTCAGCGGACTTGAACAGCACCCTTCAGATGTCGTGGTGTGTCGTGTCGAAGAGCTCTCGCAGCGTCTGGTGCTTAGCCGGGTCGAACTCCCACATATTGAATGCCCGTCTTTGACACGTGAGGATCCGACGGAAGAGCATGACCTGGACCATGTTGACAAGCTTGAATATTCTTGCTTATCATGTTTTTAACACAGTTCTGGAGTCCGGTCAGCTCCACCGATGAACCCCAGGATAGGCCCTTCTCTTTCCAGGAGGTGAGCCGTGTGGGGATGCCGGATCGAAATTCGGGAGCCGCCACCCAGTTTGTGTCACGCGGCTCGGTGATGTAGAACTACCCCAATTGCCACCCCTTCACTGTCTCCACATAGGAGCCTTCAAGCCAGGTGACGTTGGGCATTTTTTCCACCATGGCGCCTCCGCACTCCGCTTGCTGGCCGACCACCACCTTCGGTTTAACATTGAAGGTCTTCAGCCACAGACCGAAGTGGGGCTTGATGCGGAGGAAGGCCTCGCACACGATGATAAACGCCGAGATATTGAGGATGAAATTGGGGGCCAGATCATGGAAATCCAGCCCGTAGTAGAACATGAGCCTGCGAACAAATGGGTGGAGGGGCAATCCTAGCCCGCGAACGAAGTGGGTAAGGAATACAACCCTTTCGTGGGGTTCGGGGGTAGGGACGATCTGCCCCACGTCTGGGAGCCGGTGCGCGATATCTGTGGCCAGGTATCCGGCTTCCCAGAGCTTCGTAATGTACTCCTCCGTAACAGAGGAGACCATCCACTTGCCCCGCTCCGGACATGATTGGAGTGGTTTTGCGGAGAAAATCTGAACTTGGGCGCTGGAGCTCGAGAGCGTGAGAATGTATGGGCAGGGAAGAAGAAGGCATGGGTGAAAAGGAGGAGTCCTTGTCCCTTTATAAGGGCGGAAGAAACTATGCGCCTCCCCACCTGCCTGGCAAACTCACTTATTCCCCAAGCGCCGTGATTGATGGCGCGGTTGGGTTACCCACACCCGTATTGATGAGAATCCCGTGATAAGGGGACACGGTCTCTGCTTCGACAAGACGTGCCAAGAAAACCGCCTCGCAGTATGTGCAGTAGCTCGTTGGGAAAACGGTTCGTAATGACCCGGCCACGGCAGGACATCAAGTTATAAAAAGTTGTCAGCAGATTAGATTTGTGGAATAATATACTCTCTATGGTGGTATGTGGAATTAGTTTTGCAGAGCCGGACATGATCCTTGTGTTCAAAATCTTCTATGGAGTATTCGGAGAAGGAAACCGCCTTGCAATGCCGAAGTCAATCTGCGCGCCGGACTCATCGTCATTGAAGCCTGGTTCAGGGGCTACTAAGGGAGTCCTGGATTAGGGGGTCCTCGGGCAGCCGGACTATATACTTTGGCCGGACTGTTGGACTATGAAGATACAAGATTGAAGACATTGTCCCGTGTCCGGGTGGGACTCTCCTTTGCGTGGAAGGCAAGCTTGGCAATTTGGATACATAGATCTCCTCCCTTATAACTGACTCTGTGTAACCCTAGCCACCTCCGGTGTCTATATAAACCGGAGGGTTTAGTCCGTAGGACAACAACAATCATAATCATAGGCTAGCTTCTAGGGTTTAGCCTCTACGATCTCGTGGTAGATCAACTCTTGTAATACTCATATCATCAAGATCAATCAAGCAGGAAGTAGGGTATTACCTCCATCGAGACGGCCCGAACCTGGGTAAACATTGTGTCCCTTGCCTCTTGTTACCATCCGCCTTAGACGCACAGTTCGGGACACCCTACCCGAGATCCACCGATTTTGACACCGACAGCGGGCGGCGCTGCGGGGCATAGGCGGGCGAGCTAGCCCGCTACGGACGGCGTGCACGAAGTGGCGAGTGCAAAGGATACGACGGGCGGACCATTTGGTCACTGGAGTCATGTCGGCGGCGATCGCAGCCGACGGCGCGTGCGGGTGAGAGCGGCGGTGTGGCTACGGAGTGCGGCAGTGAGAACAGAGAGGAAAAGAAGGGGCAGCGGCTCACGGCGATCACAGTGGAGTGGACGGCGAGCTCAAAGGTGGTCGGAGCTGAGCAAGGTGGCGAGGGGGGTCTCCGGTGATGGGCGATGAAGGCAGGGTCAGGGAGGCATATCCAGGGCATGTGAGTGCTCGGGGCTCAGCTGGCTCGGTGCAGAGGACAACAAGGAAGCTCATGGGCACGTCAAGGCGACGAGGGAGCGGCGGTGGCTGTGGCTTCACAGTAGCGCGGCAGTGGCTGCATCGGCCACGGCGATCAGAGGGCAAGAGAGAGAGGGCAGGGGAGAGTGAGGTGTCGGGGAGCTCGGGGCGGCATCGAGGAGGCATTTCAAGGCATCCGCGCACTGTCCAGGCGACGCAGGCGAGCAGGGAGCTGCACGGCAAGCTCGGGCGCACGTGCACTGTCCCCCTCTGCCTACTGGAAGAGGTAGGGGTGACTAGCACCAGGCCAGGTGGGTCGGCCCAGTTCATGTAAGTGGTCTGGGGGCCTTCTCTCTCTCTGCCTTTTCTGTTTTTCTTTTTTATTTTCTGTCTTTCTTTTTGATTTAGCACAAATGCCAGACCTCTTTGTAAAATGCTGAAAATATTTGTGGGCACTTGTGAAATTATTTCCAACAGCCCTGAAATGCTTTCAAGATTATTTGGATATTTAAAAATTATTTATAAGATTTAAATGTCCAAATGTAAATACTATATGGATTAGTTCAAAAATCCAGAGTGTCCTAGAAAAATGTGCACCATTTTTGGCAAAGGTTCTGTTCCAATTCAAAAATGATGAACTTTTATGAAGGGCGGTGTGCGTTCATTGAAATCATTTTTTTAGTTGAACCTGGTATTTTCTGGGGGTGCTAGGGTTTGTTGATCCCCATTTCAAGTTTAAGAAAAAATTAAACATGATGCATCACTCTAGCTAGTCCTAATGCAAGCACTGACTAGGGCTGTGACAAGAGAAATGGGAGAAAATCAAGCGAAGATAATGCGAGTGATCCTCCATTAATTAGGGCCTGGCTAATTTAGCCGATCCCTTAATTCTGGGATATGGAAGAAAATCAACCGAAGATCGCTACTGCTCGATCCCCATCCAACGCTGGCAATGTGTTTGGATTTGTCCCAAAAAAGTTGTTGTTTGCCAGATGCAAAATTTGTTTAATTTAAGCTAGTGATGTTGGGGGGAGATACTATGTTAGTTTTCTATGCATGTTAATTAGTACTAAGAAATGGGAGGAGTAGAACCTTTCCTCACGAATTATCTTTGGGCAGACATTATTCCAACGTTTCCTTACAAACTAAGTTAAGTAATATTTAAATTATTTCCATATATGGTTTCCAATTAAGGAATTTTGTAAATGCTAGGGAAATTGGGAATTTTTTACCTACCACTGCTTTTCCTTCCACTAATAAGGAATTGCCGAGCTATATAAATAGGCACCTAGACCCGTATGTTTTCCTCACCCAATGAAATTCAGTTCATAGTGATCTAGACATGGCGATCAAGCTTATACCAGTAGCATTTTTCTTGCTCATCCTGGCCTTTGCTGAGTCCAGCGACAGGGGCGAACCTCCATCTTCTCGTAAGTACTACTACTAGCTTTACCAAGTCGAGGGTCTCTCATGTCTAAATGGCCTCATATAGTTTATTATTTCATGTAGAAGAAAATGCTTTTGATACGAGTGCTTATGCGGTTCATTGGGATCCACCTGCTGGTAAATACTTGTGCTACCTTGTCAAGTTGAGAAATTTGTTAATTGTGAGTCAACACCTAATTTGTCAGTTACTATAGAAGGAAATAGTTTTGGTGAAAGTGCTTATGCGGTTCACTGGGATCCTCCTTCTCGTAAGTAATTGTGCTACCTTGCCAACTCGAGAAGTTTGTTAATTGTGAATTAACTCATAGGTCATTATTTCCTCTAGAAAAAGATGGCTTTGGTGAAAGTGCGTACGTGGTACATTGGGATCCCCCTTCAAGTAAGTACTTGTGCCACCTTCCCATGTTGAGAATGTGTTAATTCTGAATAAGCTCATAGTTTGTTATTTGCTGCAGAAGAAGGAGGTTCTGGGGCAAGTCCTTATAAGGTGAATTGGAGCCCAGAAGATGCACCTTCCAGTAAGTACTTGTGATACCTTACCAAGTCGAGAATGTGTTAGTTTTGAATGAAATCATGGTTTGTTATTCCTATAGAAGAAAAAGGTTTTGGGGCAAGTGCTTATGCGGTACACTGGGATCCAGATCATCCACCATCTGGTAAGTACTTCTCCTACCTTACCATGTTGAGAATGTGTTAATCCTGAACCAAATCATACTTTTTTTCCTTCAGAAGAAAAAGGTTCTGGGACAAGTTTTGATAAGGCGACTTGGAGCCCAGAAGATGCACCTTCAAGTAAGTACTTGTGTTTCATTAGAAAGTGAAGAATGTGTTAGTCCTGAATTAATTCATGATTCTTTATTTCCTATAGAAGAAAAAGGATTTGGTTCAAGTGCTTATAAGGTAACTTGGATCCCAGATGATGCACCTTCTGGTAAGTAGCTGTACCTTAGCAAGTGGAGAGTTTGTTCATTCTGAATGAACTCATAGTTTGTTTGTGCCCTCAGAAGAGAAAGGATTTGGTGCAAGTGCTTATGCAGTACATTGGGATCCAGATCATCCACCTGTTGGTAAGTACTTGTGCTACAAATCTTATCAACTTGAGATTGTGTTTGTTCTAAAGCAGCTCATTGTTTGTTATTTCCTGCAGAAAAAACCCGCGCCTGACAGCAATAGCCATGTGTCATATGAACACATCTGATTGGGACACGCGGTGCTCTGAGCTGTTGGATGGAGAGCGTGGCGAACCTATTTGGCACTACATGCCCACCAACTACATCATGTTCTATTAGATATATTTAAAGTTCATGCTCAACTATGTAATCTTGTTATCTTATCAATAAAGCGTGTCGAGTGGATGGATGTTTGTTAAAAAAACTAATCACCACCAAAATCTGGGAGTCTTTTGACTGCTACACACCAATATTTTCTTTTATTGCATCCCAAAAAACTCCAGTTTGATTAATTGTAATGTTGCACTTGGGAATTATTAATTTTGGATTTTGGTCTCTCAAACGAGTCGTACCTGGCTTCTGCTGCCACATCACTAGCCAAACAGAGGCGGATTCGTGCCATCCCAGCCAACACTGGTGAAGTATCCTCACCATCCCAGTCACTGTCATTAGTGGAGATGATTTTAGGAGAAGAAGGGACCACCGGTCATCCTTGAACCATCCCCACCACCACATATGCCCCATGGGGTGGCGCCGCCAGGGAAACAAGAGAGGAAGATGTGTAGTCAAGAGAGACATGCTAGACGGGGTAGTGAGCGAGGGGTTGTGGTTCTGTGTTGTTCCGCCGATTTATAAGAATTGTCACATTTTGGGTCTAAAGGGCATATTCCCTTTAACATAACTAGGAAAGTGGCCCACTCGATGCGCGTGCTAAGATTGAATGAAGTTAAATTTGAGAATATATTATGTAATTTGTGCATAGGTTTAAGGTAAATGTGATTACATTTTCAAGTATTAGAATTTTGTGAACTATTTTTTCCTTGTTATATTTTTCTTTTTATTGATATATAAATATATGTCTTGTATGTTCATCCTTTACTTAATAATTATGCATGGCATACTAACTGTAGTTTTATCATCGACTGTATCTTTCAAATTATATTTGTATACTTAGTCTTATAATCCACTGCATTATTCAAATTATATCTGTACATTTTTGCTAAAAAATTGTGATGTTGCTTAGTTGTTTTACAAATAGAAATATATTACTCCCTTTATTCCATAATGAATTTGTTTCTATAGAGTGCTCAAGAATACTAAGGGTGAGCGTACTGTGGTAAAAAAATACCAAATGTGCACACTATGAGAGCAAAATTATAAATAACGTTAAAATATAAGCCACCCTTGGTATATTTTAGCTATCACACCAATCCGTTATTCTTATTACCAAAGAACCTTGATATATATTCCCACAAAAAATATGAGACACACGCACTAAGTTGCAAGGTGCATATACTACAAAGCGTCATTAGTTTGATGGCCCCACCAGTATTCTTGTTCTTGACTTCTCCTCCTCTTTGCCCCACTCATCTTCTCACTAAGTGAGATGTTTCATCTCCCCTGATCCCCTCTATAGTATTTCCCAAAATCTTTCTTCTCACTCAAAAATTGCTTCTGCTAGATAGAGCCCATCAACTTCGTTTATTGCTGCATTGAGATGTGTCTTCCTCACCTGGAGCCACCACCGTAACTGGTTCAGGCACATGTTAAACATGGACAACAGCTTGTTTGTGTCCTTGTACGCCTCATCAGTCACCTAGGCTAGTAAAGGGCGGCGACGTTGTCCGTGTAGTTGCTTTGGTCGTTGATTTCATCTCCCGCAAACTTGCAGCTCTCCTGGATCTATCTTGAGTATGAGGATGCCGGCTACATTTTCTTTCACAAGCGCTCAAGGTAGATGCATCATCTCTATTTGTGCTCGAGGTAGCTTGGCACATCATCCTCATCCCCCGTAGCGAACATTCTTCAAGGTTTGGCCTACAAGTGTAATCAATGGAAAGCCAATTAGTTGTAAATTTTCATAAATTGTCTTTCTGGTCTTGGTAAAACATGTGATTTCTATAAATGGCCTATAAGTGTTGAGTGAGGTATAGAGTAGCTAGTAATAAGTTCATAAATTTTTGAAAATGTAATTATATGTATGAGCACACATACCAATCCATACTAGTACTATAACTACATGGTAATTGTATATTCTTGTATAGTTACTGCTCTTGTTTTTTATTTGTTTAACTTATGGCTAAGTTACTAATTGATGATAGTAAGTTTGGAATGTGAAATACCCTACATCTTAAGGTATAGTGTTAATTTGCTAATGCCCCCTCCACTTTTTCCAGGCTTTGGGACCGGCATTGGAAGTTTTAGGCCCCCTACCCCTATTAATATTCAACAAAGTTAAGAAACTTTAGTACATTTGTGATTAGCTATAGTTTAAATAATTCCTAGAGAAGACTGAATATATAACAATTGAATATCAAAACAAGTATGATTGCATTGTACATATGAATTATAATAATTAACTGATGCTCTCACTATTTGTTTGCATTACATACTAAGCTTGTCGAATCAAATATCACATTATAGTTTGCCGATGTTTGGTAGTAATGAACTATTTCCAATTGTTGATGCATGTTTGCAATAATTCGCTAACCAAAATTAATATTTAATAGCCTAATATTTAAATAGGTCTGATTTCATTGTACATGTGAAATAGAACAATGTCCCGATGCTCTCAATATTGGTAGTAATGAATTATTTTGACCTCATTGCTATCTTCATCATTTACCACTACCCGTACTCCATCCATTTATGTTACTCTTGAGAAGGGGATGGACTATAGGTAATGGTAAATAATGAAGATAGCAATGAGGTCGAAATAATTTATTACTACAAATAGTGAGATATCTGGCACATGCAACTGAAAGTTGTAATATGTGTGATGCTACTATGTAATATCAACCAAAGTGCGAGATATTACATACTAGCATCACACATATGACAACTTTTAGTTTCAGCTTGCGAGTGGGAATTCCAGGAAATGGTAAGATGTTCATGAATTCTGGTCGATACAACAATTCCATTTCTGCATTAAAGGTAGTTGCTTTGTATAGATCCATTATATAGTCATTTATAATGTGAACTGTTTCATTTATTCTAAGTATCCGTGTTGGCGATACCTCTCCCATGAATTGGGATTTTTTTCGATCATTTCCTTTCCTGAGTAGTATATCATTTGGTATTTTTATCAATTGCTCACCTTCTGATGAAGAATTTTTTTCATCCAATATTTAGAATCCACTCTAAAAATTCGGCTGCCCTTTTGTTTCTCTAATTCATCATGAGTTGTGCAGTTCAATGGCATGTTAATGGATGCGGTGACTATGTTCTTTGTTAGCTTCATTATATGGAAGTGCTTCCGAAGATATCACCTATTAATGGATGCGGTGACTATGTTGTGTCTTGTTCGCTTTGGTCCAAAAGGATCACTACAAAAAAAGACACATCCGTGGCATTTTGGCCCGAACGAAAAAAATGATGTCATGCTTATGACATTTCTATGACGGTAATTATGACAAAACACAGTATCAGCATAGATGTGGTGGGCTCCTACTTTTATGACAAAAAATCATGACAGAAAATGGGGTTTTCATACTGGGCGGGGCAGTGACGCACCTGCATGACATTCTTTGGGCCGTCCACGACTGAAAAATCATGGTAGAAACGAGGGCGGGGAAAATTTCGGGGAGTTCCCGGTTACGGTGGGTCGTCGGGGCCGAGTGATGCACAAAGGGATTGCGTGTTTCTCTCGTACACATACGTGCGTGTGTGTGAGGTGTTGGTCTCTAAATAAACCCGGTCGAGGCGTTCGCTTACTGAACCCGAGCGCTTGCACTAGCTACGTTACCGAACCCGAGCGATCAATCCCTAGCTGTTAACTAAACCTAAGTGATTCCTTCGCTACTGCTGCTAACTGAAGCCGATTGAACCTGCTTCCTCTTGATGAACAGTGACCATTGTTGGCGGTTGGATGAACAGTTCGCGATGGGGGTTGGATGAACAGGACCCCATGGTAGTAGAGGCCGTTGCCGCTGGATGAACATGACCCCGATCGAGTAGGCTAGTGGAGGGTCGATGAACAGGACCCCGTCGAGGGCTAGTTGAATAGTAGCCGGTGGAGGCTGGATGAACAGGACCCCGTGGATGAACAATAGATGGTGGAGGCTGGAGGAAGTCAACGGTGCATGAACAGTAGCAGGTGGATGCTGGAGGAAGTCGATGGTGGATGAAAAGTAGCTCGTGGTGGCTGGAGCGAGGCAGTTGACGGTGGATGAACAGTAGCCCGTGGAGTCCTATTTTGCGGTACGCCACACCCCTCCCGATGAACATGACCCTATTTCGACCGTAGGCGCTCCAACACAAGTCCGTTTCCTCTGTTTTGTGGTATGCCACACCCCTCCCGATCAACAACACCCCGTTACAAATGTATGCACTCGAACACAAGTCCATTTGCTCTGTTCTGTGGTACGCCAGACCTTTCCCAATGAACAGGACATCGTTTCGACCGTACGAGGTCAAACAGAAGGCCATTTCCTCCGTTCTGTGGTACGCCAAAGCTTGTTTCGGCTGTTCCGTCCAAGCCGGTTGGCTCCCGATGAAAACACGACGCTGTTTACTCTGTTCCAACCTAGCCGGTTGGCTACCGATGAACACGACACTGTCACTGTATGCATTAGAGACCCCACACATATGTACGTACGTAGCCGTATTTACTATCTTGTAGCATGGTTGTATGTACGTGTACACGATATAGACGGGACTGCATGCATGGTATGTCAGCGCCTCTACTTCAACACGTGTCGCTCCTTACTCGGCCATGGTACGTCGCTGCAGAGAGACCATTCGACCGCTATGTACGTACACGTTCTTGGCTAGACAGATAATGCTACCTTCGCTTCAACCTGGTGGGTCCCATCTGTCAGGGGGTAAGAAGTCACTTCCTTCCGTGCGAAGGTAAAGCCGGTGGGTCCCAACTGTCAGGGGGACATTTTTTCGCGAAATACAGAGGCCCTTCCGGTGGGTCCGAGCTGTGAGGTGGAGGAATCATTATTTTGCGCGTAATAAGGAGGCACTTGCTTGCGTGCGGCAATGGACCTAGTTGTCAGCCTCTCCACGTACAGTCCTCTTCTGATGCCTGTCATTCCATGACCATGTTGACCATGCCGTGCGAAGAGCACCCAGGCGGTGGACGATGGTGAGGCAAGGAACGACGCGGAGCTCGAGAACACGCGGAGGGTAGTATGATGGTTGACTGGTTCAGCTGCGGCATGAGGCTGTCGTCGCTGCAGAATAACAGGGGGTGTGGGTGAGTAGAGGGTTGGCCTGGCCAGCGGTGGGAGTAGGGTGGGGTAGTGAGGCTTGCGCGGCTACACAACCGGCCATGGAGGCAGGAACAGGCGGTCCCGCCAATGCTGGTTTGCGCGGCTCGTGCAAGAAGATCAGATATTGAAGAAGCAGCGGGACCGTTTGATTAAAATCTAATGGTCACTGCTGCTAGAGTCATTTGTTGACTAAGTTGATAAAGCCCTACGTGCACGTCAACTTAGTAGACCCACAGGTCAGCCTCCGAACCGGTGCGCCGAAGATGTCAGTGGGAGGAATCATTTTTTCACGTAATAAGGAGGCAGTTGCTTGCATGCGGCCATGGACCATGGGGGTCCCTATTGTCAGCCTCTTGACATACATCCTTGATGAAGATGGAGCATAGCCAGACTATATGATTTTGTAGGGATAAGCTTTCTTTGGCCATGTTATTTTGAGAAGACATAATTATTTGTTATATGCTTGAAGTATTATTGTTTTTATGTCAATATCAAACTTTTCTTTTGAATCTTACAGATCTGAACATTCAAGCTACAATAAAGAGAATTACATGGATAAATATCTTAGGTAGCATTCCACATCAAAAATTCTGTTTTTATCATTTACCTACTCGAGGACGAGCAGGAATTAAGTTTGGGGATGCTTGATACGTCTCCAACGTATCTATAATTTTTTTATTGTTCCACGCTATTATATTATTTGTTTTGGATGTTTTATATGCATTAATATGCTATTTCATATGTTTTTTGGGACTAACCTATTAACCTAGAGCCCAGTGCCAGTTTCTAATATTTCCTTGTTTTAGAGTTTCGCAGAAAAGGAATACCAAACAGAGTCCAAACGGAATACAATTTTTGCGGTGATTTTTCTTGGACCAGAAGACACCCAGGAGACTTGGAGTGCAAGTCAAAAGAGCCACGAGGGGGACACAAGGGTTGAGGGCGCCCCCCCGACCTTTTGGGACCCTCGATGACCCCCTGACCTAGATCTTCCTCCTATATATTCTCATATACCCTGAAAACTTCCAGGAGAGCCACGAAGCCACTTTTCCACTGCCGCAACCTTCTGTACCCATGAGATCCGATCTAGGGATCTTTTCCGGCATCCTGCCGGAGGTGGATTCGATCACGGAGGGCTTCTACATCAACACCATTGCCTCACCGTTGAAGCGTGAGTAGTTTACCACAGACCTACGGGTCCATAGCTAGTAGCTAGATGGCTTCTTCTCTCTCTTTGATTCTCAATACCATGTTCTCCTCGATGTTCTTGGAGATCTATTTGATGTAATACTCTTTTGTAGTGTGTTTGCCGAGGTTCGATGAATTGTGGATTTATGATCAGCTTATCTATGAATATTATTTGAATCTCCTCTCAATTCTTATATGCATGATTTGATATCTTTGCAAGTCTCTTCGAACTATCGATTTGGTTTGGCCAACTAGATTGGTTTTTCTTGCAATGGGAGAAGTGCTTAGCTTTGGGTTCAATCTTGCAGTGCTCGATCCTAGCGACAGAAGGGGAACCGACATGTATTGTATTTTCGCCATCGAGGATAACAAGATGGGGTTTTCATCATATTGCTTGAGTTAATGCCGCTACATCATGTCATCTTACTTAATGCGTTACTCTGTTGTTTTGAACTTAATACTCTCGATGCAGGCAGGAGTCGGTCGATGTGTGGGGTAATAGTAGTAGATGGATAATCGTTTCTGTCTACTTGACATGGACGTGATGCCTATATTCTTGATCAATGCCTTAGATATCGTCATAACTTTGCGCTTTTCTATCAATTGCACGGCAGTAATTTGTTCACCCACCGTAATAATTTCTATCTTTCATAGAAGCCTCTAGTGAAACCTATGGCCCTCGGGTCTATTTTCCATCATATAAGTATCCGACCAGGGCTTGTGTACATCGAGAGGCAACGGACGGCAGCAACGGCATCCTGTTCATCGGGCATCGAACCCGCTAGGTCAGAACGGAGAAACATCGTCCTGTTCATTGGGAAACAACCGACTGGGTCGGAATGCGTCCTGTTCAACGGGAGCCAACCGGCTTGGACGAAATAGCCGAAACAGGTTCTGCTGTACCACCGAACGGAGGAAACGGCCTTCTGTTTGATCGGCCACGGTCAAAACGGGATCCTATTCATTGGGAGGGGTCTGGCGTACCGCAAAACAGAGGAAACAGACTTGTGTTCGAGTGCCTACGGTTGAAATAGGGTCCTGTTGATCGGGAGGGGTGTGGCATACCGTAAAACAGAGGAAATGGACTAGTGTTGGAGTGCCTACGGTCGAAACAGGGTCCAGTCCATCCACTGTCTACTGCCTCGCTCCAGCCTCCACGGGCTACTTTTCATCCACCGTCGACCTCCTCCACCCTCCATGGGCTACTGTTCATCATCGACTACTGTTCGTCCAGCCTCCATCGGCTGGTGTTCATAGAGCCTCCACGGGGTCCTGCTCATCCACCCCCAACCGGCTGGGGTGCGGCGGCCTCCTCGTGGTCTTGTTCATCCTGTGACAACGGCCTACTACCACAAGGTCCTGTTCATCCAACCCCCACCGGGAACTATTCATCCATAGCCAACCACTCGGCTCGACTCACCACGTCTCGACTCGTTCTACGTACCACTCGCACGGTAGCAACAGTCACTGTTCATCGAGAGGCAACCCAACACCGGCTGGCTAGCTACGTCTCGCATGGGGGCTCGATCAGCTTCAGTAAGCAGCAACAATGATCAATTGCTCGGGTTCAGTTAGCAGCAACAGCGAAGGAATCGCTCGGGTTCAGTCAACAGCGAGTGTGTCGGAGTAAGTGACCACGGGTAGCCTAGTCGGCTCCCCCTGGCCTTTCTGAAAAAATTACGAGCCGATCCGGCTCTCAAGAATCCAAGACATGGGGCCGCCTTCCCCTGGCCGGCTATCTCCTAGGCCGGCTATTGGAAGGCGGCCCGATTTCAGTCCTCATGAAGAAAGCCGCGGGAGGGCCGGCTCCGAGGAGCCGGCTGCGAGAAGGCCGATTCCAAGGAGCCGGCTCCCATAAAGTGGTCAAGACCGTACCCTCGAAGTCTGCATCCACATAACGGCGATGTGATGGGGCGTGGCTACAGTGAAGCCTGCCACCCCCGAATCCCGGAGCGCGCCTGGCACAGTGCACCGTACGGGTGGCCATGACCCGTCCGGCGCAGCACTGTTGCCATGTTGACCCTGATGTCATCCACGACGGGCTACCAGTACGGCCCACGGCCGGTGGGCCCCTTCGGGCAGAGAGACACCCGAAGGCGGCCTGGCCTCCCCCAGTCGGCCCAAGACGGAGCCGGCTCTCTCCAACCGGCTTGCCACCCCCTCGAAGGAGACGCCCCGTTAAGGAGACAAGACGCGGTGAGGCTACAGTGGTCACCCGCCGGACGGCAGCACTGTAGCCACGCTTACCTCGGCGAAGCCCTCGTCACCAAGATTGAGCAACAGTAACCAGCCACCGACAAGGCCCTGGATAGTGGGGCCTGCCTATCGACCAAGGAGCCGGTAGCCGGCAGGACCCACCAGCCGGCGGGCCCCAGCAGCCGGCGCAGAAGCCGGAGAGGGAAGACACAGACGGCTCGGCCCCACGCCCAGCCGGATTACCATTGTACCCCCGGGGGGTAGGCCTATATAAACCCCCCAGGACACCCATGCCAAGCAGGGGTCCCTGCTAGTTTTAGACACCACGTAGGGATGAGAAGAGAGCAAGCAGAGCCCTTCTTCCTCCTCTCGCCAAACAGCTCAAGGAGCATCGTGTAGCTACTTGTTCATCTAGTGATCATGCGGAGACCCCGCAGAGCAGCAGTAGGGGTGTTATATCCTCGGAGAGCCCCGAAGCTGGGTAAGATTCGCCGGCGTGCATGTCTTCGCCTCATCCCGTTTCCAGGCACCGGCGATGTTTTACTGGCTCCCACAATGATAAGCCACCCGTTGGCATATGTCGCACCTACCACCTGACATTTGGCGCCCACCGTGGGGCCAGGTGCACCGTCGTCCGGAGACCTATTCTGGACGGGAACCCTCTTCCTCCCCCGCGAGCGTAGCCAGCCCGGCACGCCCGATGGCGCTTGCCACGACGTGCTACAAGGCGTCACCAACATCTGTACGGCGAGCAGCCTCGCCAATCTCCTTGAAAAGACCCTCATCTCCGACGAGCTCGCCTCCGACGCGGGCACCGACCACCTCGTCAACCTCCTCGGCCGGCTCCATGTCTTCGGCGAGCCTGCTGTGGACTTGGAGTCGGTTGGCTCCACCGATCCGATGCCTGTCGACTCCGACACGGCCTCATTCGACACCTTCCCCACCAACGTCACAATCTACAACGACCCGTTTCCCCGAGCCGATGGCTGCGACGCTGTCACCACCGAGGTGATGGTCATTGGCCATGACGGCGCTGCTGACGAGAGCACCTACGACGCCCCGCACGCGGCGGTCCACAACTTGTCCATCCCCCTCCCGGCCGACGCCGACGATGAAGCACTGGAGGCTCGCCGCCTCGCCCTCCTCGCGGAGGGCCGGAAGTGAGTTTCCATGAGACGCCCAGCCGGGTCGGCGTTGTCAGACAGCGCGGCGCTGTCGTTGCCGACGCGTTAGGAGTCGACCGCCCAGTCTACGCCACTCCACTCGAGAACCTGTGCGCCGCCCAGGCGGCCGTAGACGAGATAGACGGACTGGGGGCCGAAGAACTCCCCCACATGACCCGACGCATCCAGCAGCTGATCGATGCAGCCGCGCAGCGGCACGAAGCCGACGCCCGCGCGGAAGAGAGACGACTCCGGCAAGGAGTCGGAACGACCATGGAACGCCAACCTCCTCCGAAGGTTTTATAGCTGAAATGCAGTATGTATCACGCTAACTTTTGTACTAAGTACGAGATAATAGGGCCCCCGAGGAGAGCTCGGGGACTTCCATCTTTTGTCTATAAATGAAAAGTATCACGCTTATGGCCTTGTCATTGCATTCACTTTTTTCCGTCCGGCACCGGGTTCGACTAGTCGGCCCGGGGACTGGCCGCCTGGAGTTATATTAGAAGTCCTACCCGCAGTCAGACAAGTAGTGTGCCGGCTCCCAAGCCTTCTCTTGCCAAAAGTCGCAGTTCGAAGAACCGGCTGTCCGGCTGGCAAGAGTTAAGGGAAGGAACGGCTCGGCCGGCTTCCATTCACCTCGCTCCAATCTAAGAAAGCTCGAGTACTTGCCTTCCCAAAAGGGGAAGGCGGCAAAGGAAACAGCCTAAGGATAAAAAGCATACGTGAATGGAAACCAAACATGCACACGACAATATTTACTTAAAAGACCTTCAAAAGGACAGCATTCAACATAGTTTGGATACACCCCCAGTGGGTGGAACTGCGGAAGCTTAATAAAATTGTTCAGAAGGCAACAAGCAGGAAAAAACAAGGACGGCAGATTAAGCCGGCGGAGCGACTGACGAGCCGGGCAGGTCGGTGGAGACGGCAGTGCCGGCTGGAGGAGTGGCCGGCTGGCGAACCTCGGCATGATCACCGCCTCCAGCAGAAGGCGCGCTTGCGCGCGCCTCGTTGCTGGAGGCACGGTCAGGCTGAGGCTGGCTGGCTGTTCCACTGGCCGGCTCGACGTCTTCGCTTTCCTCTCCTTCGTCGTCTTCGCCTTCATCGCTGGAGGCGATCTCTTCTGCCGAGTCTTCACCCGCCGCCGGGTCCAGCCCGAACCACTCCTCCCGCTGGGCAACGCCGTCATCATTAATCTCGGGAGCGAAGACGCTGATGTCAGTACACTCAGTGATTGTCGATGCGCGCTGAGCGCTAGCCGGCCGCACCTCCACTAGCTCTTCGTCGGCCTCCAGCCGCCAGGTGCGCAGCTGGTCCAGGTTCAGCCCCGGATACCAAGCTCGGACGAACTCTAGCGACCGCCCAGCTCCAAGCTGGGCCGCCGACGCCTTCCAGGCCTCGAAGCGGCCAACCGCAACCTCCAGCCAGTCGGCAGCCCGACTCGGGGTGCGGGGAATCGTCTCTCTTGGCTAGAGGGAGGCCAACACCTGCGCTCCGGCGCGCTGGAGGTGGCGGAGCATACGATGAGCCGGCTGCAGCCGCGCTTGGACCGCCAAGAGTTGCTCTTCGAGCGACCGACTCGCGTCCGGCGCGACTTCAGCCCCCGCCTGCCGGCGCACTTCGCGATGGGCCTCGATGGTTTGGGCGGCGAAGACGGAGTAGACAGGAAAGTAGTCTGCACAGAGAATAAAAAGCAGCTCAAGTCAGAACACAAGTCAGGCGGCAAGGGGCAGGCAAGGAGCGACGAAGGCGGCTTATCGTCGATCAAATCCTCAATACGGCCGAAGCCTTCATTCAGCGCTTGCCTGGTCTTAGCCCAGCCCGCCGCTTCAGTCTCGAACTCGGCCTTCAGGGCGGCTTCGTTATCCTGCGCCTTCTTCAGAGCCGCCTTGTGGCTCTTCTCCTGGTCGGCCAGCTTCTTGGCCAGGCGGTCACGCTCTAGGACCAAGGCGTCGTACTCGGTTTCCTTGGCACGAAGGGCGGCCTGCGCCTCGCTGAGCTGCCCCCTTAAGTCGGCATTGGCTTCTGCATGCACGAAAGACAAAAGAAAAAACCAGTAAGGTGAAGTCGTCAGGAAAGATCCGACCTGACTGCTCAGCAGTCGGCCCGAATCTCGGGGACTACACCCAGTGGGAGCGCTGACGCGCCCCCACAGGAGATGAACGAAACCAAGTACGTACTCCGGCTGCTGATCAGGTCTTCGGTTCTTCGACCCAGCTCCTGAGCCTGGGAGTTGAAGGCGGTAGCGCGGAGGTTATGATACTCCTGGAAGATTAGACAGGAGGCGAGAATAAGGTAGTCGTCAAGGAAGATCCGACCCGACTGCTCAGCAGTCGGCCCGAATCTCGGGGACTACACCCAGTGGGTGCGCTGACGCGCCCCCACGGAAGAAATCAAGAGAACAAAGCAGCCAAAGATAGAAGACTCACCCAGATGACGACCCACGTCGCAAGGAACTCCTGGGTGTATTGCTGCAGCGAGGCGGCTTGGGCCTGAAGCCGGTTCCGAACCTCTTGGGCCGCCACATTCAGCTCGCCCGTCCCGCCACTGGGAGTCCACTCGGACGTGCCAGTGGTGGCCGCCTCCAAGGCCTCCGCCGTCTGGCCGGCACCCGTAGCTCGGTGTGGCTCCGGCACAGCGGTGCCTCCCCCTGCGCGCTGGCGCATTGCCGGCTGCACCTCGAGGCCGGCTCCTGCTTCCGGCTCACCCCCAGCCGGCTGCTCTGGCGCCGCAGCCGACTGGCCACCTTGGCCCGCTCCGGTTGGCGCTGCCGGCGGCGCCCTCTCCACGAAGATCACGGAGTCCTCCCTCTGCTCCATCACCGGCGGTTCTTGGTCGACCTCCTCCAGCGGAGGCACAGGAATGTTGGGGGCCACGGCACGGAGGGGAATGGCTAGCAGCGGAGGCTGGTTGTGCGAAGCCTCCGCCTCCGTCTCCGCAGCTACCGCCTCCGCCCGGGCCTTGGCTGTTGCATCATCCTGCTCCTTCGTTGCCTGGGCGGCCCTTCGCTCCGCCGCCTCCCGCTCCTCCCGTGCCTCTCGTGCGTTCCGCTCCGTGGCCTCTCTGAGGTCGGCGCGGGGATCCACGCGGCAGGAGCCTGAAGACCCTCCAGTCGGCCTGACTACGGAGCCGCCCGGACCCCGCTCAAGGGAAAGCGGCGCCCTGTTCGGCGAGCAAAGAAAGGTTTAGAAGAGTTTTCAATCGAAAAGAAGAACAACAAAAAATATGTATCCAAGCATTCGACGACTTACGCTGAGATCGCCTGCGGCTGCTTCACCGCCTTGCGGAAGCGGGCCGCCTTCGCGGCCGCCTCATCTCGCTTGTTCGCCGCTGTGGAAGCCTTGGACTTCTTCGGCCGGCTGCCGAAGAGGATCGACACGGCCCGGCACTTCTGGGCGCCGCCGCCAGCAGCCGGCGCGGCGGACGAGCTCGCGCCTTGATGATCAGGCGCCGGCTGGCGGTGCGGGGCGACTTCGACCTCGGCATCATCCGGCCAGTCCTCGAAGCCGGCCGTGAGCCCCGCGCCTCCGACCTCGTCGCTTTCCCCCACGATGGCGTCTTCCATGGCGGCCGCTCCCAAGTCCGGGTCGTCGGCGTCGTCCACCGCGCGGTCAGGGACGAGCTGGCGCTCTACCCCTGCGGCCCCGGTCGTCGGCGGAAGGAGAGGGTTCTGCTAGGGGCAAACCGACTGATTAGAGGCCGGCTATCATGAGGCCGGCTACCAAAAAAAAGAAGAAATAACTTACGACGGGCAGAGGGCTGGCGCGAGAGTACGGCCCCTTGCTGTACTGCCAATCCTCGGCGAGCTTGCAGTTGGAGATATAGTTCACCATGTAGGAGACCTCCGCATGAGGCATCTCCCTGGTGCTCAGCCGGCTTGGGTCGAAGCGGCCGCTCATCTGACAAACCATGTGAGGCCGGCTTTGGAGGGGAAGAACCCGGCGCTCCACGAAGGCGGCCACCAAGTCGGCTCCGGTCAGGCCCTCCGACTGGATCATCACCCAAAGCCGGGAGACGGCTGCGTTCCCAGCCTGAGACAACGACCTGGCCCGGTAGCTCCACGAAGGTCGCCTCCCAGCCGGCGGGCCGGCTTCATAAGCCGGCAGGTTGACGTAGTCGCCTTGCTGCGCGACATTCTTCACGTAAAAGTATGACTTCTGCCAGAGCTTCACCGACTGGATCAGCGGGATGGGCGGGAACGGGTTGTTCTCGCCCGACCGCCTCATGGCAATATAGGCTCCACAGGGGGAAGGCACGCCCGCGATGACGGTGCCGAGTTTGCTCTGGAAGAATTCCACCCAGAGCTCGAGCGTGGGGAGGACCCCAAGGAAGCCTTCGCATAGCGTGACGAAGGCCGACAGCAGCATCACCGCGTTGGGCGTGAGGTGATGCAGCTGGAGGTTGTAGAATTCAAGGAAGGCTCGGAGGAACCCGCTCGCCGGAAGGCCGAAGCCGCGCAGGCAGTGCGAGCGGAAGATCACCCGCTCGTCCTCCTCTGGTGCCGGCGAAATCTC